>NC_136491.1:147835493-148085493 GCF_053919585.1 Euprymna scolopes
TAGATCATCGCTCGTATTAGTATTGACATCTTGCGTGCTAAATTCTACACAATTTCATTCAAAACTATTAGAGTTAGCACAAACATATCGATTTTCATATAATTCTGGCACGTCGTGTATGTATGTTCATGCATAATGTGTTATCCAACCACCTATGGGGTTCGGAAGTACAGTAACAACTGTTATTATAGTCCTACATTAAAGTTTATATAACGGGAACAATTCCGAGCAAATCTCGTTTGCCTTTCTAACTCCATTTCTTTGTTTAATGGCTCAAACAAAAATAGGGGGAAATAACATTAGCTGAGCGGATTTGAGATCAATAATATTTCGATACCCATATTTTTTTTACTAATAAAACATGTAATTCAGGAGAATGCTAGTAGGTATTGTGTGGGTTCACTGAAAGCTAAGATAACGTTTAACAATTGGCTCGGCTTGAGAACTTGTCGTTAGAAAATTGCATAATTACATAATGTGGCAATAACGAATCAATGAAAAATGGGTTATTACGTAGTGATAACCGATTGGTGGAGTATTACGTAGTGATTACTGATTGGTTGATTATTACGTAGTTATTACTGATTGGTGGATTATGACGTAGTGATTACTGATTGGTTGATTATTACGTAGTGATTACTGATTGGTCGGTTATAACGTAGTGATTACTGATTGGTGGAGAGAAACGTAGATTCCATGAACAGAGCTTTTTTCTGAGAAGTGCACGCCTGTGGAATTCTCTTCCGTTTGCCCCTTTCCCATCTGACTCCAACCTGGACGTCTTCAAGTCCAACATAAACAAATTCCTGATTAATTGCCCCCTTAAGTAAGACGCTTTATCAAATCTACAATACCAAATATTACTACGATATTATCCCATCGATCATTGTACACAAAATAACCCTTACCCCGAGTGGCTTACGGGTCTTGATAAGTGGTGATCCCCATGCAAAACAAAAAAAAACACTCTGGTTGACCAATTCCGGAAGAAACTATCAGGCTGATAGACAGTTCATCTGTCACGTGCCTTCTATGACTTAGAATAACCTGATCATAAAGCAGAGTGAGTACTCAACCTTTCGCAATGTTATCTAAGTGGAGTGCAGGATGAAGGAGGCGCCTTTCTACTCTTGATGTTCAAAGAAAAACGATATTTCTGACACACTTAGTTTTTGACCTAATGTAGTACCTTAATAATATTGTTAAAACAGTGTCGATACAGAATGAGACAATGGCGAAAGCTACTCAGCTGACATTGATAACATTTATGTCAATGAGGACATGCTGCCTGCAGATGCAATTCAAATGAAACTGGAATCTTTCGGTTTTATAACCCAAAACCATAAGCGCTTAAAAATGGATGCGGCTGTTTGGTTTAGGGGTCTGGGAGGAGTGTAATACATCATGTTGTAAGTGATAAAGCCCAGTTCAAGATTTAACGAGTGTGTTGACGAGACTCATCACGTTTTCTATTTACGGTAAATTAGTAGTATACTTACCTGTCTATGGATAGTTCTTATGGGCAAAATGAGTAATAAAAGGATGAGTTACCCGTTAACAATAAGTGGTACGACCTAGTGGATGAAGGTTCTGTCCAGCAAACGATAGCCACAATGTTGACGAGTATGTTAGAACTGCCCTGTTCAAGGCAAGTGGGATGCAGACACGAATTAAGTGCATGCGTTGACACAGTTTCATTGGTTAAAGACGTAGTGTTGGAAAGGGTATATGCTGTTCTGGAATATGTGTGCTGGCTTCGGTCAAAAAATGATGGCCAGCTTATAGATTTGGTAGGACATGACGCCACGGTAAAAAACACTTAATATTGCGCTGCAATTACAGGCAAAGTTGTACAGTGTTGCATTATGTTCACCACTGGTTGATCGACATCTTAACTAGAAAAACAAAAGTTAAGACTAAGGGGGAAGTAAAATTCTTGGCATGAAAGCGACTGGCGATTATAATGCTTCTATATGACGAATGTAGCTTGCAGGTTGGCATTGCCATAGTTCTATTCGTGCAGAATTTTGCTGATTAATTGAATCGAGTTCTAAAGATATGGTGTTAAATAAGATAGGAATCTGATTCTTCGCCACTGATACACGTAATAGTGATAGACTGATAACCGCATGATCAGATCTTTGTAATACATCAGCAGACTGTTTTAACCATTATACTGCTTTATGTTTGATGTTAGCTTTCTTTAAATTGAAGTGAATATTGGGATACATGAATTAAAATTCAAGTATAAACAGGTAAAATTATAGAGAAGTAATAGGCGAATCAAGTAAGATATTGGTTGTTTAAACGGTTACATTCAGTTTAGCTTTCTTTTTGGCTGCACTATATATATATATATATATATATATATATATATATATATATATATATATAAATATATATATTATGAATTTACATAAACGATCACACATATATGTATATATGTATATATATATGTGCATATATGTATGTACACATATGTATATTTATTTATAAACTAACAAAAAAACAGAAAATGTCTGCCTTAAACCACTAACCTAGTTTTAAAACAGACCCTTTGTTAGATAAAATGCATGCCCATTGGCTGATAGGATGGGGCGCGGTGGATACTAGAAAGCTGATTGGCTAACTGAATCCTCAATAGAAGAGGACCATATAAAAACGAGAAACAACCACAAAATTTGCGCATAAGCCTGAGGAATCCTAGAGTGGATGAAACGCCGAATATTCAGTGTAGCTTAATCGCCATATATGTTTTATGAATTACCATGTATATATATATATATATATATATATATATATGTGTGTGTGTGTGTGTGTGTGTGTGAGAAAGAAAATTAAAAGTGTAAGTTAAACTTTACAATACAAATGTATTGTTCGACGGAATACTCCAAAAATCAATTCATTTTGATTGTAAAGTTCAACTTACAGTTTTAAGTTTCTTTCCCTTATAATGTGCTCTCATCTCTATTGCGTATTGAGCTTCGGTTGGAATTAAATTTTCTATAAATAAATAAATACTGGTATTTATACTAGTTTGAAGTTTACCATTGCGTATTTCAGGTAAACACTACATCCCTTTTTTCATATAATATATATATATATATATATATATATACACACACACACATATATATATATATATATATATACTTGAGAATAAAAGTATTTAAAAATCAGCTGGTTTATAAAGGTATATATATATATATATATGTATATATATATATACATATATATGTGTGTGTGTGTGCGTGTGTTCACACCCTCTGTCCCTTCATTATTCTATCCTCTCGTTTCCACTTCTTTTTCTGTCTGTTCTAAAGCACTAACTGTTCACCACAGCAATAATATAGGTTTCTAATAAAAATGTTTCCAACAGATTTTAAAAAACCTTTCCGCTGGACCCATAAAGAAGAATTTCTCCAGGAATATTCCCGACCCGTATATTTACTCAGTTATGCGGTTTGGATTTTATTACCCTACTGCTTTAAAGAACAGGTACCGTGTATTTTACCGCGCAATTTTGATCTAAGTTTTTCTATCTTTTTCTTCAAGTTCCTTTCTGATTAATCAATTATTTTTTATTTTGATGTTCCGTTTCTCACTGAGTTTAGCAAATAGGGTGCATACCTTTATAAATATTTGCTAATATTTTCTCCTCTGAAGAGATAATAGACATCGAAACCCTATCGGTTAAGGAGATAAAAATGTCTAATGTATTCTTTGTCTTGCTTAGAATAATAAAAATCTTTGACATGAAACTCAAACATTTTACTTCCAAAAAGATTTTTTTGAAATTCATTTAATCACTACAATTTAATATATATATACATATATATATATATATATATATATATATATATATATGTATTTATATATATATATGCATATTAAATTATAGTGATTCAATGAATTTCATATATATATATAAATATATATATATAAATATATATATATATACATATACGTTGTTAATCGCTTTATTGCAGATCACTAAAATAGAAATATTTCTATAGATATACGTCACAAAATAGTTAAGATTGTCTCACCGAAGAACTGTTTGAAAGTAAGTTATTTTCCACAATTTTATTTAAATTCATGCGATATTCGCGAAGTTATGGCATTGTATTTATTATGAAATTTCCATTGTATATCCCTTTATTGGAGATTTCTTACAATGCGATTTGATATTATCCAAAATCTATGTATTATTGCTGGACTCGCAGTAGAATTTTCTATCAAAAATTTAGTTACGGAGCTGAGAAAAATCCCAAAAAACTGCTTCATTCAGAAGCAACCTAAACACAAAATACAGAAAGGATAAGGGAACCAGGAGAATCTTTTCTGATCGTGATATTCAAAAAATACGTAGTGAAGTCAACCGAAACACAAACAGCAGCAGTGCTTCCGTTTTTGCAAGAGCTAAAATCGCTCCCAGATCCCTCCAGTTCCGATGCTAGGTTTGAATTAAATGACAAGGAACATCAAACTTCTCCCAAGGCTTCTATTTAGAAAAAAGCATAGGGGCAAACGAATGTCTTTGGCATAGCATTAAACGAAAATGTATTTTCAATGTGTCCTATTTATGTATGATACCCGTGCTACACTTGATGAATGAACCGAAGTTTGGTACTTGGACGGAACTGCAACCCTCTTACAAATCGTTCGATCGCCAACAAAGAGGTGGAGGCATCATGTTGTTGTCGGGAAGTCTTTGGGATAAGTTGGTTTGGCCCTTCCGAGTGCGATGGAGTGTAAAGCTTATCAGCAATGCATACGCGACCTTTTTTGGATAATCATTAATCGACATCGCCTGATTACCTACCAACTTAAGTCAGTACTAGATTATTTTTATACATAACAGTGCATCATACTGTCCTGCTAGACCAACTAAAGCCTTCCTTGAATCTAGGGGATATGTTTGCGAAACCCTCATGACCTTTACACTGTATTCTCAAAACCTTAACCATATTGAACATATTTGCTCAATATTAAAATAAGGGGTGTATGATATTTGTCATGGTACTAAAAAATTGTATTGTAAATCAAGCCCACACATTATCGTATTGGTATAATGCTTCATTCCAGTGCTTGTTTTACGATTCTTCAATTGAATAGTCTTTGATAAAATTATGATACTGATGTCCTATAGACATGCATAGGATGAACCCGATAAGTTGAAAAGTATCACCGCTTTGCAGTTAATGTCGTCATATGCCAGAACGTTTTCAACGCTGATATATTCTGGACTGGAGCAACCAGAGTTTCAATTTAAACCCATGTCCCGAGCTTACTCGCCAGTAATATGTGAACATCTAAAGCATAGCCCGATTATATTCATCAATGAAAGGGTGCAGTCTTTGTAGTAAAAAACATTCAAGACAATACAATGCGCATTAACGCGTATAACATTCATAAATATCGTTCGTTAATTGTATATTTAATTTACATTTTACAATATTTGTTTATAATAACCACACTCCAATTGTTGTCAATTTTCTTTAACATACAAAATGCAACTCACTCGGCAATGTATTTTAGCTTAAATATATCTATTTATTGTATTTCTCGATTTTCCTCTTAAAGACGTGGGGGCTACATAGTTAAATCTCGTTTGGTGATTATCAAGAGGATCGCAGAAAATACTTTTATGCCAACAAATATCTCGTAACTGTACGTATATATTTTTAGGTCGAGAGAAATATTGCATGGTGTAGATTTAATCTCATTCTTGAATATGTACCTTCCTTCTTTTTCATAAGGCTCTTCAGCAAGCCTGCATCGCCCTTTTTCTCTCATTTAACATTCAATAAATCATTATCGAAGAACAACTGGCGCTTTGTAAAAGTGTATGGCCACTTAACACAGGAAAAACAAATATTCTCTTCGGCAATTATATTTTCAATAAAATGTTCTACAATTTTAATTTAAACGTGAATTCAATATTCTTCTTAATTAGTTTTATTCTCGTCTTGATTACGTCCTTGAACATTTATTAAAGGCTTTGTTCATCGGTCGGTGTTTCAGGATGTTATATGAAAATCCATAAAAATCTTGCGGAGTGCACAGCATGAATATTATCACCATAATATGCAAACGGTTTTACAATGGATGTGTCTCTTTACCTATCTTATAATATTTAAGCAAGTAATTTATTTTTTTTTATTACATTTTCACCTCCAAAAAGGCGCATTGCCACTTTTGTGTAGGGGGCTACATTAAGGGGCAGCAACTACTGGGGCACTATGTTGGGATTTGGGCAGCAAGATGTCGGTTCACGTTACACTTGAACTACTGCAAGCCAGTACAGTTAGGGAAGCAGGAACCTGGAATAGAATTCCAGAGTCTAGCGTTTCTGGGGAAAAAACTACTGGAGTAGAAAGATCTTTTACATCTAGGGATATCTACTGTGTGGGGGTTGGATTTAGCTGCCTGTCGGGTTTGTCGAGGGTGTCTACGTCTTGGGGGCACAAGTAATTCACTAGTCGTTGTTGCTCGGGTTTTAAATTGCGATTTTCTTAGTTCTACTATATTATATTTTTAAATTAGCATTTTCGTTTGTCTACAAAGATCAGTTTGAAATAATATTGGCATTTTTCTTCCACTAAATTAAAAGCCTTTTGTTAATGTTTAATGTTCATATTTAAAATACTATGTTCCTTTATATGTCATGCTGATAATGTAATATCATTACAAATAGATGGTCACATTAAAATGAAGTTACATACTCTTTGCTGACATTAACCCTTATCCCCGAGTGGCTTTTGGGCCTTGATAAGTGATGACTTCTATGTGAAAAAATAAAAATTAAATAATAGCATTGTTTAGAATACGATGATTAAGTATGAGTTCTAATTTTCCTATCGCCATTTGAAATTAAGTTTAAATATCAGTTTCGTATTTTGTCTTACTTAAGTGTGAACTATTATTTCTGTTGGCATATCCACCTTCTTTACTGAAAAAAACAGGAAAGATATGCTTTCCTTAGTTTGCAAGTATTAAAGTTTAAATATAATTTTCATTTGTTTGTCACACTTACGTTTGAAATATACTTGTCGTTAGTATTTCAGACTTAAGATTGAAGCATCATTTTTTATGTTACGCTTCAGTTTCAAATAAAATATTCCCACGCGGAAATTCTATAGCAAACACAACACCTTCCAATTGTTTTCTTCTATTTGTGCAGTTGCCATTGCTCAAAGACAGCATGCACATTGCAGATAAAACCTACATAAAACAGTACTAAGAGACAATAGTTTAAGAAGATAGAAATAATTGTAAGAAAGAAATAGCAACAGCTTAAAGAGAATACAACGAAACTATCACAAACGCATCGATGCACAGAAATAAACCCCGTGATTTCCTGAACATCTACAATAGTGTAGTAAATAATGGGCAATCAACAATCGCCCCACTATCCAACAATCATGAGGTTGCTTGCTCGGCAACCGAGAATGCTAACATACTTGCCAGACAGTTTCCTCAAATGCACAATGGACCAAGCAAACAGCTCCCTCCCTGACTTTCTATTGCGGACAGACGCCACACTAGATGATTTGAAAAGCACACCTTCTCAAGTGCATGATATCATAAAATCTTAGACACCTCAAAAGCATGTTGACCCGATCTTATTCCGGATGTACTAGTAAAGAAAATGCATCGCTGAGGTTCTCTAGTCACCTCCAAACTTTACAAGAAATGCCTGAACGAATCCTGCTTTCTTAGCTGTAGGAAAACTGCTCCTATGATACCAGTTTACTAGAATTCTGGCGAAAGAATTACCCCATAAAGTTATCGCCTCATTAGCCACCAAACGCTTTTCGCCAAAATATTTGAGTCCAAAATTAAACAAGCTCTACTTCATCACCTTACAGCTATTACAATTCTAATCGATCAACACTATAGATTTAGGCAAGCTCGTTCTAGAGTAGATATCGAAACTGTAATCTCTGAACGTATATAGCATACACTGGACAAAGTATGAGGAGGGTTTAGCAGTAGTTCTATATATATCTAAGACTTTGACAGGGAATGGTACGATCGTCTTCGGAAAATATGATCTTACGGTATCACTGGATAGATTCTTAACCATTAAATCCTTCTTAAACAAGACACGAATCTAGGTTGTGGGTGAACCTTTTATTCCTTTTATTCATAAATAATTTTCCCGATAGAATTGTCTCTGAGATGGATATATTTGCTGATGACACCATGCACTATAATAGGCACGAGGGGAATACAAATGAACACATATCTAAGGAAATTGCAGACACACGAGAGGAAAACCTCTAATTTGTATTGAAATGGGACAAAAATGGATGATCACATTCAATGATGCCAAGAATTAGCTTTGTTTTCTTTAACAATTACAAGAAACGTTCTCTACCATTAATAGCTATAGATAAAGATACAGTACCTGAAAGTACTTTTTTCAAACTCCTCGTGATAACGTTCATAGGGAATATGATTTAGAAGAGATACACTGAAAGCGTTGCCAAGGCGGTTGCGAAGAGCGTGAGCTCTCTTCTATACGGTGTTTGAAATGTACTTACGCTTGAAAGTATGCTGTAAATCTTCAAACACATACCTTCGCCGATGCATGAAGTATTGGTGTCATATCGCGCTGGTGCATCTGCTACTTGGCTCTTGCTCCAAGAAATGGTTCAACATGTGAGTTGCTTATCTGATAGGTTTTGAACTGTCATCTTAGCTACAACCTCTGTTCCATCAACGAAAATTTGCAGCCCTCTGTCTGTGTTACAAGATATTAAAATTGTGGACGCTGCTATGAACTACAAGCCTTTGTATCTCCTCAAGATATATATACCTCCGTAAAACCCGACAAGCAGCAAAATCGAACCCCTACACAGTAGAGATCTCTAGGTGTAAGAAGGCCTTCTACTCTAATAGTTTCTTTCCCGGAACTGCTAAACTTTGGCACTCTCTTCCTGGTTCCTGCTTTCCCAATCATACTGGCATGCACAAATCCAAATGTAATGTGAACAAACATCTTACTGCCTTACTCCTTTCATAGTATCCCTGCAATTTATGACTCCTATTGTAGTCGCCCTACATAAAAGTGACACTGTGCTTGTTATGGATGAAAAAGAACAAAAAAAGCATAATCTTTATGTGTTTGATATGTTTTTTTATCAAATGACGCTCGAAATTAAAATATCTCAGGCTTAAATATGAAGTACAATTTTCATTTTCGTATGAACCTTATGCTTGAAATTTGATTAATCTTGCTCAATGCTTCTTTTTTTAAAAATACTAGTTTCCTGTGTTTGTATATATTTTTCTCGTAGGGCTATAACGCTTGCCAGACAGTTGCCTCAAATGTACACTGGACCAAGCAAACCGCTCCCTCCCTGACTTTCCTTTGCGAACAGACGCCACACTAGATGATTTGAAAAGCACACCTTCTCAAGTGCATGATATCATATCTTGGTGTGTTTAATATGTCTTTCATCAAGTGACGCTAAACTTTAAAATGTATTGTTCTTCTTATTTCAGGCTTTCATGTGAAGTGTAATTTCCATTGTTTATGTGACGCTTATGTTTGAAATCTGATCTTTCCTGTACTATGGTGCTTAAGACCGAAATAACAGTTTTTTTTTGTATTTGTCAGTCTTAAGCTTGAAATATTTTTCTCGTAAGGCCATCACGCTTAAGTTTGAAATGTCGTGTTGTATGATGTGAATAGGTTCTCATAGATATCAATATTATCACTAAAAGCGCAATTTAAATGTGCATATCTTAAGATTATCGTTGTTGTTCGCAATTCTTTATCTCCTTCTTTCATGGTGTCTTATTTTTATATTTACGGTTTCCTTTCGAATCATCTGGTTAGGATTTTGAATCCTCTATCTTCTTAATAAAAGCGGACAGTTGGACGCCACTGAAATCATTCGTGCCCGAAGTCATCAAAAGTGAATCAATTGTTGTCTTTTGACAATGAAGAAAATAAACACAAAAAACAAAAAAAACACAAAGCGAATTCCAAAAAATACAACAGAAACTAAAGTGACAGCTTCAGGATATCATCAATGTGTTCCGTTTCAGATCCGTTATCGATTATTAAAATTAATAAAGAAAAATAACGGACAGATAAGGCACACATAAATTTCACTGACTACAAAAATCTGACAAAGTAACTACAAAATCAATAACAAATAAAATAAAACGAAAAGAACCATGACAAAGAACAACTTTGAGGGCTATAACAGGGAATACAAAGAAAGAAAACTCACCCACGAAATCGAAAGGTAAACTAAAAAACAAATAAAAAAGATATTATAAATATTAATAATAAAATATAAGAAGATAATATATTTCCAAAATTGCTTGCCAAACAAAAGTGTTTTTTTATATCAAATATTATTTTTGAAAATATATCATATGCGTAATGTCGGTGTTTTTAAGGGATAAAAAAGTGAAGTAAAAGCTAATTTAAAAACTAGAAAAAAATGACACAAGAAAAATCCATTCGTACCGACACCGAAACGAACAAGAAGAGTAACACTAAAAATATGAACAGAGGAAACCGAAAGGAAACCAAAACGCAGCTGTTTTTTTAAATAAATAAGATTAAAAGCGAAACAGTCGAAAAATAATACAAAGAATTGTACAAAAATGTCCAAGCAAATTGAAATTAAAGTGAAATACAAAAAAACAAACAAATAAAAAAACTAAAAATGTTATAGGCGTCAATATTTCTTCCAGTATGTTTTGCAAGAGTAACGATAGATATCGAGACAGTTCACATTGTTCTGTAGAGGCCCTGCTACACTCATTAATCATACACGTTGTTATTTTGGGAAATTTAGTCGTCTAAAAATTGAATTACTAACTTGGAAAACCGAGAAAAAGCCAAAATAAAGGACATATAATGTCAGGTTGAAAAATATTGCTTTTCTCCATAATACTAGAAGTGATATAAATAATATCTGTAAAGAAAATCCATTTTAATATATTCCGTTCGCATGTCTGTTTGTCTATCTGATACATAATTCCTTGATCACCAACATAAGATTAATAAGATTATCGCGCAATTGTATAAAAAATCATCGACTTAAAATAAGTGTACGCCAATTGTACCACAATTAATCATAAGTGACGCTTGAATAAATCGGATGATTATTTTTTTATATAATTATATTTAACCATGTGTTAGTCACGAGGGTGTACCAAACCTTGTTAGTCCCATTGGGTGTTTATTCACCCCTATACAAAAATGTCTATTGTGCAATTTTCCTGTAAAATGTAATTATTCTGCTGGCTCCGGATATATCGACAGTCCCTGCTAAACGGTCTGAATCAGTTTTAGCTTGTTGATATTAATATTAAATAATAGAATAAAATAAACGATAAAACCAAGGAAAACATTTCCAAAAAATATTAGATTTTAATCAATTTGTTAAAAGAATCCCACGGAATAAACCAACGTTTGTTATTTGTTAATACTTATGATGAACACAAAAGTTTCCATGAAGTGAAATAGCAAATCAGTCTGCATAAAGTTCTCAAAAATAGTCAGAAGGACGGAGAGAAGTTATGAAATAGACAAACGGATATGAAAAGGGACGACGAAGCATAAAAGTAAGTGTTGGAAAAAGTTTATTAAACATAGTTTTCGATGCTCGGCATTTTCCTGCAGGAGAGTCAATTTGTCATATATAAACTTGATCTAAATTAACATATATATATATATATATATATATATATATATATATATATATATATATATATATCAAATCGTTAACTTTCACCGCTTAAAAGTAAAATTTCTAGCCGAAAACCAATCACATACATTTTACCAAATCTCAGTACAATGTATATCAAATTTCGAGTCTGTAGACTAAAAGTTGACAGAGTTATTGCGTGGAGAAATGTACACACACAGACACAAAGATACAGAGACACGTTAACTTATATATATATATATATATATATATATATATTGCAGCTTTCCATTTCTCTTTCTGCCCTCTTCTGTTCCCCCTTTCCCCCCCCTTTTTGGACAGAAGATTAAAGGAATATATATATATATATATATATATATATATATACGAATTTACTTTTAAGCATGAATCATAAAAATCGGCCCTTCCTAATTGCAATAGTTATATCTTGTATCCCTAAAAACATTACTATATATATATATATATATATATATATATATATGCGGCCTTGCAGCGCGTATAATATTTTTTTTTTTTTTTAATTTGTCAAAATTTTTATATATTATTCTGGAATCAGTATTTCAAAAGTAAAAAAAAAGTATATTATTGGTCCATCAGCTTGAATAAAACCGAAAGCAAATCAGTAGCCGTCAACGCTGGTAACATTTATACTGTAATCGTGACACGCCTATTTAGTGTTTGAAATTTTTCAACAAGGATTAATGTACTAAATGTATCACGATTTTCGCAATTCTCTGTATTTTTTGCTTCTTACGAACTGTTTCAACCAGCTAAAGACTCAAAAAGAACTTTTAATAAACAATCCAATCATTTGAGGTCCCTATAGATAGGTAGAGTTTGAAAATATTAAGCCAGGCATATAGACAGACACACATACACAGACATGACGTTTTCTCATATACTAGATTATATAAAATTCACACTGTGTGTGTTAGTTCTTTTCTCATAGGTTCAGAATCCGATGAACCTGTCATTTGCAAATTTTACTCGAAGCTAATTCATTTCTGACATGGTTTATTTATGTGTTTTGTACAGAAATTCATCCGATATGTATAAAATATCGAAGAAAAAAAAACGATCCAAGAAATATTTTTTTCTTATATATAAAACAATAATCTGTACAGAAATATATTTTACGTTACATGGGGCAAGGAAGAATATAACATTACAGAAAAAAGAGATTTATAACCATCTGGAGACATAGCTCAGTCGTAGAACACCTACATACAGATCGTATGATTCCCTGGTTATGTCTGGGTGTACTTCAACATTTTTTTTTCTAATTAATGAATTCAATATGATATAAAATACAGTTATCGTTTAAAATCACCGCAAATCATTTCTTCGCTTGCATATTTAAAAAACATTAACCAGAGGTGAAATTTGCAGTGTATTTACTGTCAAGCACAAATCTGAGCTAACACTGGCTTAATTTGATGAACGATATTTTCATTGTTTAATTTATAAATTTTTTTGATGAACGATATTATCATTGTTTAATTTATAAATTTTTTGATGAACGATATTATCATTGTTTAATTTATAAATTTTTCCGAATTAGTCCACCGGGCAAATTCGTCCTCGTAAATTATAATATGCAATAGAGAATTAATTCTATAATGCATCAATACACAGTCTGCATGGATTAAAATACTATGTTTAGCTAATCGTGCGTCTAGCTAATATATTAATAGATTGTTCGATAAATGAATTATTACATATAGAGAAAACAAAAAAATAAATACATGAATAATAATCAGTAGACACATATGAGCAAATAATTACATGGCTAGGTACCAATTTGTCAGTATAAGTGTACACTGTGTTGCGTGGAATATAATGAACATTCATGCAGTAATAATATTCTTTTACATTGTTTGAATATTGGAATTTATATTAAATTTTACATTTAATTGATAGCTATGAATAAAAAAATCTTAAATATAATATATATATATATATATATTTTTGAAATTTGAAATTGTGTCGTTTATATTAAATATATAATTATTCTCAAGCGTAATGACGATAACACAAAATATAAAACTGAGTGTCTATTTTTAGTATGCAAAGAACATCAAACCTCAACCGATTTTTCTAGCAGCTTTGCGTTCATTTTTTTAGTATTAACAACACAGACCTCAACCGAGCGTGATAACCGAAACTGCCCCTTTATAATTTACAAATCGTAGATCAGTTGTTGTTCTGAAACCAAGCATCGTAATATTTCGCTTTGTGTAAAACATATTCCACCTGCTCACAAATAGGTTTATTCTATGCTATGTGATATAGCGTGTTAATTATTACACATTAATAATAATCTATATATTAATACGATAGCGTGTGTGTTATTTTCTGTGTAACGCTTACATAAGGGTCAATTAATTGTTATGTACTTCCATTTCTTGTCATAAAAATTTTTACCAAGAAGTTTTCATAAGCTTTGATTTCCGTTTCGATTTAAGCTGATGGCACTTTAGTTATCTTTTTTTCTAATATATATATATATATATATATATACATATATATGTATGTATATATATATACAAGAGGGGCGTGCAATAAGTAATGCCCCTGATCCACTGCCCATAGCAGTAGTGCAACGAAACTGTGCACAGTTCTTAGCCTTTCTCTACAAAGGATCCACCCAGAGTTATGCATTTCTCCCATCGTTAGATGCAGCTCTGGAAACCGTTTTTGTAGAGCACCTCAGGTTGATCCTCCAACCAGGACGTGACTTCAGAAATCAAGTCTGCATCATCTGAGAAACGCTTTCCTTTAAAAAAAAACAACTTCATGGCTCAGAAGAGGTGAAAGTCAAAGGGTGCAATGCCAGGAGAATATGGAGGATATGGAAGGATTTCATAATCACACGCCCGTGCTTCTGATCTGGCGACATGCGAGTTTTGGATCGGATGGTTGTCCTGCAGGAGGAGGGTACCTTTGCTGATCTTTCCCCAACTCTCGATTTTTATAACTTCCGTTAATTTGCTCCAAAGTAAAGCATTATAGGCTCCTGTAATTGTGGTACACTTTGCCAAGAAATTTGTCATCACTACTCCGTCCTGGTCCCAGAAGATTGTGAGCATGAACTTGCCAGCGAAGGGCTGCACCCTGGCCTTCTTTGGAGGTGGTAAATCCAAGTGCTTCCACTGCATTGACTGAGCTTTGGTCTATGGATCATAGTGATAGACCCAGGTTTCATCCTGTGTAATCAATCTTTTGAAACACTTTGACACATCTTCTTGGCACATCTCCAAATTAATCCTCGAGCCCTCGACGCGTTCTCACTTCTGAAATGGGGTGGGCAACCTGGGAATCCATCTGGCAGACACCTTATGCATATGCAAATGGTCATGAATGATAGTTTCCACAGACCCTTTACTAATCTTGACATCTTGGACTATTTGGCGAATAGTAATAGCAGCCTCAACTTGAGGGGCAGATGCCTCATCAATGGCAGAATGGAGGCGACCAGGTCTGGAAGCTGTTTCCACAGACTTCCGGCCATGTTTGAATTCACGATGCCAGCATTTTACAAGGTCATATGATGGGGCATTATCACCATAAGTTTCTTTCATTTCAAAAACCGGATCACTGCCCGACATTCTGCAGGCTCCATTTCACACCTGACTCAGTTCAAGCACTTGTAAAACAGAAATTCCAATTAGTTCAGAGCTGTAATTTACCACATAACATTTACAGATATAAATCATTACACATGCCAAATCTCAGCTAGATCAGACAACTGGAAGTCAGGAACATTACTTATTGCACACCCCTCGTATATATGCACCCAAGTCATATTTATATGTACATATTTTTTTGTTTATTTTTAAATGGCAGTTTTAAACTAACTCTATAAGATATACGAATTCTGCAAGAATTAAAATATTATACTTAAGCGTACTTTACGACCGGGCTTTGCCGGGCGTTCGTGCTGGCTTAGATACATACTTTTAACGTTTTAACAAAAAAGCTACAATAATATAAGAGTATCTTTATTTACTTTGAACATCTATAGAATGCCAACATCAATATATTATATATGAATGAGTACACTGTGTAATTTCCACTGGTCCCGCTAGTAATAAGCAATATAACTAAAATATTTTTTAGAAAACGACAAATATAAGTGAATTTGTTCTTAACCCATTGATTAGAAAATATTAAAATGAGGTATATGCTTTCTCAAACGAAAAATAACCAATTCCCCTCTAAATATTTTTAACTTCAGTTTTCGTATGTAAATTACATATTTTCTACACCCTTCTTTCCCATATTTTATGCATAAAATCAAATAATTTCTACGTCAGTTCTTTTTCTTGTTTGTTTTGAAAAATACAGAAATTATATGAAATGCAGACGATTAGAATAATAAGGTATTAAATACACAAATTAGAATGGCAAAAAAAATTAATGGCTAAAATACAGATCTATAGCAGATGAGTTTAATTAATTAGGAATTAAATACTAGACTCTACAAAAATCTCTTGAACTATTTTAAATTCACTACTTATTCAAGAGTCCGAGAACATTATTTTAATTTTGTAGAATATGTTCCGGATATTTCCAGTGAGGAACTCCAATCTACGCCTGTCGGCTTGCCAATCTTTTACAAACAACCGTCGACTAGCTACAACAACTATTAATAATTTCTCTATTCTCTATTTACGACTAATTCTACATTCTATTTACTAGGACAAGCTTCATGCAGAATACTGTTCCATTGTCCTGCTTTCCAGCCGTTTTAATATAGTAACATTCAAGTCCAATGTAACTAAGTTCTTGTTTAATCATCCTCTTAAGTAATAGACATTATATCCACTCTACACCATTAACGTTTACTAAACTACCACCTTACCTTCATTAACCATGATCCTCGAGTAGCTTTAGGGACTATATAAGTGGTTACCACATTGTAAATAATATGTAAATATTATTTGGGAATTCTATCCGAATGGCCCAGAAACTGTTTGAGAATAGTTTTTAGTACTACTGAAATAGCCTTAGAAATGTCAGAATCGTGTTTCTATTGTTTTAGAACTCTATTGCAATTATTTTCGGGTATAGATGTACAGTTTTAAACTAGATTTACATAGAGCCACTTCTTCTTTAATATCTTTAAATTTTATTTAAACTGGCATAGAAAGCATTTTATCCTGTCTTCATATAAACACAAAAGCAAAAAAAAAAAAATGGGCCGATGTGAAAGAAGGAAGAAATCGATTTTGCAATATTTTTCCATGATTTTTTGTTAATTTTTACTGTAAATTTATATTTTGCAGATCACCATTATTATAGCATATAATATAACAAGTGAAAAAAAGTAATCCTAAAAATGGTAAGATCGCATCTTCGCAAGAATATAAAAAACGAATTAAAGAAGGCAATCCAAAATGATTTACAAGCAGATTTTTGATATTTTAGAAAAAGAACATGTAAACACATATTTTTTCTGTAGTGAAGCGAATTGGTCTAAGGTTCGAAGTCGAATGCTTGGTAAAAGGGAAATCTTGATCTGTTCTCCCTATAGCATCCACTTTGATAGACGACCATATGCTTAAATGAAGTTTTGAAGGATCGAAAGAAAACTTATGTTGATCATAGCAAAGAATTCAAAACAGGAGCTGGAAATTCTCTTTCTAGATATACAATATCTAAACAAATGAAAGAAATCGGATTTTCCTCTAAAAGGTGTGCAAAGAAGACATTTTTATCTAAGAAGTACATAAATGACAGGAAGAGGTTTTTCCCGTGTTATTGCAAGAAAGATACATACTGGTTCAGGAATTCTGGTCAGATGAATCAAGATTTTTTTTTCTTGTTTGTGATGCGCCTGCTGCCTCCGAACGGTGCAATCGAAGACCAGGAGAAATATTTCCGACAAGTGGCATAAAAATGACAGTTAAACACGGGAATGGAGGGATAATGGTATGGGGAACTTTTACTGCAGCAGAATTTGGGGAACCTATTCGATGTGAGGAGAAAATCAATTTAAAGTAATCCATTCGAATATAAGAAACAGGACTGTTACCAAGAATTCAGAAGCTGGGAATATCACAGAACATTATTTTTCAACATCATAATGCGCCCGCACATACTGCTAAAGTCACGAAACATGTGTGTTTTTTTTCTGATAATTTAATTGATGTGATACTTTGGTCAGGTAAATTTAACCCCAACCGAGAATATTTGGCCCATAATATCTCGTGAATAAGCTGGAATAACGTGTTCGAACAATGACAAACTGTAGGAAGCTGTGCAAAGCTGCGCAAAGCTGTGCAACGCGAATGAAATAACATCTCCTCTTCACAGTGTTCAACTTTGGTTGAGAGTATCTCTAAAATGATTGATCTTTTAAAGAAACCAAAAAGGAATGCGATTTTATCCCAAACATTTATCAAAGTAAATGTCTTGTTCTGTGTTATTAAAAAAATTTATAGCAAGCCCCACTCTCCTCAATGGTTTACCTCTACTTGTGCAATTGCCATAGCGAAAAGGTTGCATGCGTACCGCAAATTTACCCGATATAAGTCCAGATTAAACAGACAGAAGTATATAGAAGCCAGAAATAACTGTTAGAAAGAAATAGCGAACACTAAGAGAGAATTTACTGAAACCAGCAAAAAAAAGCATCGAAGCGCAGAAGTAAGAATATAAGGCAATCAACAATTCCCTCACGATCCAACAATCATGAGATACGTTGCTCTGAAACTGAAAAGACTAACGTGCTTGCCAGACAGTTTGCCTCCAACTCCACACTGGATCCTACTAACCACCCACTCACTGATTTTCCTTTGCGGACAGACGCCAACTAGACGATCTAAAAATCACCGCGTTTTCATGTGCATGCAATCATAAGCAATTTTGACACTGCAAAAGCACGTGGACATGATCTCATCCCGGCTGTACTATTATAAAAGTGCACCGCCGAAGTAGCTCCAGTTTTGTCCAACCTTTAAAATAAATTCCGCAATAAAGCTTGCTTTCCTGCCTGTTGGAAAACTGCTTCTGTAGTATCAGTTTTCAAGAATTGTGGCGAATGAACTGACCCAATAAATTATCGCCCCATTAGCCTCTTTCCACTTTTCGTTAAAATATTTGAGATCATAATAAACCAAGTTCTAGTCCATCACTTACAGATGCTAAACTTCTGACTGACCAACAATATTAATTTAGGCAAGCCTTTTCGACAACAGACATCCTAACTGTAATCTCAGAACGTATATACCATTCACTGGTCAAAGCGAGGGAGCGTAGAGTGGTAGCTCTAGATATATCTTAGGCGTTTGAGAGGGTCTTCTAAAAAAATTGGATCACAGGAAGAATACATAACATAATAACATCCTTCTTAGATGAGATAAAAATGAAGGTTGTCCTTGACGATCGTGCATCTAAACAATATGATATAAATGCGGGAGTGCCTCTTAGCTCTATCCTTGGTCCTCTGTTATTCCTAATATTCATAAATGAGCTCCCTGACAAAATTGTCTGTGACAGGGGTATATGTGCTGACGACACCACGCTTTATAACAGACACGACAGCAAACAAATGAACATATATCTAAAGAAATGGCAGAAACAATAGGGGATGACCTCCGATACGTAGCGATATGGGAACAAAAAATGGATGGTCATATTGAATGCTGCGAAGACTAAACGTGTTTGCTTCAATAATTACAAGAAACCTTCCTACCACCAATAGCAATGCCCAAGGGTTCTTTATCTGACAGTACATCTTTTAAACTCCTCAGCCTAACGTTCACAGGAAACATGAGTTGGAACAATTACATTGAGAGTATCGCCAGGACCGCTGCGAAGAAGGTGGGTTCTCTCTACCGTGCTAGAAAGCTGCTAACGCCCGAAAGTATTCGATGCCTCTATAACGCCATCATTCGCCCATGTATTGAGTATTGTTGTCATATTTGGGCTGGTGCATCTGCTACTAGTCTCTCGCTCCTAGACAAGGTGAAAAGAAAGTCGCCAATCTGATAGGTCCTGAACTGTCATCTAAACTTCAGCCTCTTTCCCATCGACGAAATGTTGCATCCCTCTGCCTGTTCTACAAGTACTTGAACGGTGAATGCTCTGGCGAACTGCAAGCACTTGTACCCCCCTCGACGTAAATACCTGCGACATACCCGACAAGCATCTAAATCGCACCCCTTTTCACTAGAGATCCCTAGATGTAAGAGAGCCTTCTACTTCAGTATTTCTTCCCCAAAACAGCTAGACTTTGGAATTCTCTTCCGGGTCCCTGCTTCCCCAACTGTACTTACATGCAGAAGTTCAAGTGTAACGTGAACCGACATCTTGCTGCCCAACTCCCTTCACAGTACCCCTGCCGCCTATGTCCCTTAGAGTAGTCACCTACAACAAAGTGGCAACGTGCCTTGTTTGGGGTGAAGATGTAATAATAAAAAAAAAATTAGGCTCGTTTAAGTTTCCTTGTTCAATTGTTCTTTGTTCAATATAGGTTTTAGTGCAATAAAAATTATAAAATATGCTTGGCCCATTTTTTTGTTCCCGAGTGTATTTTAGAATTGATATATTTCATTCTATCTAGATATATTTCTAAATTTTCTTAAATTCCCAATATATCGCCATTGGTAACCATTGGAAACGTTATTGAAATAAATAAGAAATATAAATAGATTTCGTATTAACTAATGTCGAGAAGCACCACAGCGGCACATTCCACCGAAATGCGCTCTAGGAAAACATCCATTTAAATTTCTACCTTTTCTTAGTTTATTAATATCTTGATAGCCTTTTAGTCAGCATTTCTAAAATCCATTTATTTCAATTTTACGCATAACAATAACCTCATCATGACTTTTATGTATCGATATGTAGATGTATTCAATTAGAATATACATGTTATCACATTTTCTTAGTCAGCTTCTAATTTGCAAATTCGATTTGTTTTTAACCGATTTTCTCACTAAAAAAACAGAAATTGTCTTCATTCCTGCATACCCATCAAAATTATGAATTGCAATCATTATTGCCTCTATCAACTTTTCTTGTTGTTGTTGTTGTTCTTCTTCTTCTTCTTCTTCTTCTTCTTATTATTATTATTATTATTATCATTATTATTATTATCTTTATTAAAAGCAGTATTATCATTATTGTTATCATTATTATTATTATTATTATTATTATTATTATTATTATTATTATTATTTATTATGCACTATGAGTTCTCACACAGGTCATGGTCAATGATTATAACCTGATGATTATCAATGGTATTACCGAGAGTCTTAGTGAAAAAAGTCTCCTAGATGTTTAATACATGCTACATATTTAAATAACTTGTGACAATAGATCTGTAATATCGAACAGGCGCGTACCATAGATTTCTCGGTGGATCCCATGCTTACTGTTCTTTTGCATTTCCCCCAAGGAAATGTAATTAAAATTTTTTCTCCTCAGTCTTTCATTCGTTTTTGACGATTTTCGAATTTCAGTACTGCCAGTCGGTGCAGACACTACACATTTTATGCGATTTATTTAAGGGAGTGTAATTTATTTAATATTATTATTACTATTATTACTCACTACTAGTTATCATGTCATAAATGATTACTCACTGTTAACAATATTATTTTCATTGTCACATTTTGTTTATTGCTGATAGTCTGATGATAAAAGTACTGAGAACTTATCAAAGGTACCTCATATATATATATGTATATATATATATATATATATATATATATATATATATATATATATATATATGTGTGTGAGGTACCTTTGACGTAATCTTCGCCGGTTGTAATGCACCTGTACCGTTCAAACAACTTCTTGATGCTTAGTAGAAGTCCTATTTTATTAGCATGTCATTGACTTTCGTCACAGCCTCAATCTCTTCAATTGACTCAAAACGTCAGCCTCTTATGTTTTCTTTGGTTTCGCGAATAAACAAAACTCTCAGGGAGCAAGGTCAGGATTATAAGGAGAGATAGAACTTGCCTTGTATGCCCATGATGGTTAAATTGTGTGTGACAAGGGCAGGGTTTTTCTAGCAAACGTCGCACAATTCTTTTGCACCTTCATTTCTTCCCAAATAGTAGTATGCATAGTTCCTTAACAACATCAAACTGTTTACATTTTCTCTATAGACATACGACAGTCCTAATCCATTAAATTGGTTATTTCTCCAATCAACCCTGGTGGGTTGCTTCTTTACTCATTTTCTCTATAGACCTACGTTGGTTCTAATCCATGGAATTCTTTATTTGGTCAATCAACACTGGTGGTCTAATTATTTACTCGTCCCATATCACTCATAATCTTTCACATACCTCCTTCCTTTCCTTAATTTCTTATGCCATTCAAAAACAAATGTTCGATTTATAGAAGATGGCTGAAAAGCATACAAAATAATTCATACGGTTCTGTGGCATTTTATCCCAGTTTACAACCGATTTTTTCTACATCGTGCCTCTTAAGTATCTTCAGGTTCAGCTTGAATTTTAAGAATTCTACGCTGTGACAATAAGGCTTTTCGGGGTCATTCTAATTCCTGCTGTAGCTGTTCAGTTTTACCTTTAATCATAAAGATTGGTAAGTTATCCCGAAAGATGTATAGCAATAACATCCTGATTTTTTAAGTATCTCTGACAAATTTATATGGCTATACAAAAAAGTGTTGAAACTTATTGAAAGCAACTCGTAATACATACATAAATAATTGATAATGAATACCCAAGTTCTGACATTCACCTATACATTAACTCATAATTCATTCAATTGAATAAATCTAATAATTCTCAACACTTTCAATGTTTTAACAACACAAAAAGTACATCTATTTGACGTTTTCTCCCGAATATTTTCAAAACTAAAAAATCAAAACGAATTTATTTACGTTGTATTCTGGTTTAAGAGAATAAACAAATAAACAAATCTTAATTATGTATCAGAGTAGATAAAGCTCTTTGTAAGAAAATACCAACCGTTGCCGAAATTTTGGAATATTTCCAGAAAAGTAATAAAAAAATTGAGATAATGCAAGACATATAGAATTAAAGATAATTGCTTCAAAACACACACATATCCCCGCAAATAAACATAAATACAATTATGCAAGCATATAATCACACTTATAAATGTATATATACACAAATGTATGTATCTCTCTCTCTCTCTCTCTCTATATATATATATATATATATATATATATATATATATATATATTTCATATTTTGTAGAATAAGTACTTACGACAAGTGCGCATAACACAACGGTTTTTATTTCATTTCCGGGAAACTCAGCGTGAAAAGCAGCTCAAATAATTTCCTCCAGGGTTATATAGAATATTGAAGTGTATTGTCCATGAGAATATGTTGATACTACCTATTAAGCATGGTTCACGCAGTTGTCATTGTTGAAGAAAATCTTCTAAGTAATAAGTACTCAATAATGAAAATTAAAAAGTTCATTTATTTATAGATATTTATAGATACATGTTATAGCAATCAAAATGGGGAATAACTTTAATAAAGAAAGACTGGAGAGTAAGAAAGGTCAACAATATGGCGACTGCGCTAACACATGAATACCGTTTTGTAAATAATTAACGTTTCTCCCGTGAATAAACTGTATTTAGCTTGTCTACTTATTACTCGAAAATTTTATTATTCCGAAAACTCATTTTTCTTGATGAAACAAAACATACGTGTATATATAAGGACTTCTTCAATCATTGACGGACCATGCATACACAGAAAGAGGTGATTGCGCGTGAAATTTTTGTGGCAGAAAGTGCGCAATCTTAATCCCCACCTCTCTTTTGTCGGCATTGTTAAATACCAGTGGCAAGAGAAGTGTCTGTACAGGATGATGGGAACACAAGTCCATACAGCGCCTAGAATTGCAAAATGGTCACACGGCTGGTACTAACCAGGCTCAACCTTGCTTAACTGCGTAATTTGACGAGAACCGTTGTGTCAATGCAGCGTATATATATATATATATATATATATATATATATATATATATATATATATCAATGCAGCGTATATATATATATATATATATATATATATATATATATATATATAGACGTGTATGTGTGTATTCAGCTTCTGTAATGTACGACATTTAGTTATAAAGAGAGATTATGTGTACATATACTGTCTTACTTCTAGCGTGAGCTAATAGATTTTTATATCATAAATGTAATATAAGCTAATATCAATATATTAGAGATATAAAATAGTTATTAATCTATAGGATACAGCATTAAAAATTCGATAATTATACAAATATGATTGTGTTTTAGAACTTAAGTTGGCCGTTTTCATGTTTTCCTTACTCATATAAAATCATATACACGCATATATATATACATATGTATATATATATATATATATATATATATATATATATATGTATTCATACAGTAACACCCGGACATAACAGAATTTTCTCTGGTCCCTACGTTTCGCTTATATCCGAGTTACACTTATATCTGACGTTCTTATATCCAGTGCACACTGTACATAAACACAGCTATAATTTTACAGCAGAGAAAATATCACTTATATCGTTTTTTTCTTATAGTCGAGTCTTTTATAGCCGGTTTATTATATATATATATATATATATATATATATATATATATATATATATATATATGCATATATATATATGTATATATAAATCGGCTCAGTTATAGGGATAGATTAAGATCAATATTTAAGAGGATATTATTGATATCAACAATTAGAATATATATATATACATATATATATACATATACATATATATATATGTATTTATATATTTAAATCGGCTCAGTTATAGGTAGAGATTAAGATCAATACTTTAAGAGGATATTATTGGTATCAACAATTAGAATATATATATATATATATATATATATATATATATATACATATATATGTATATACATATATAAATTAGGAAAGTTAAATGAAGAAAATAAGATAATTCGTTAAGAGAAAAATAGTGGGATAATTCAAACTGAACAAATTGTATAATTATATAAACATCGATAAAGAAGGAAAAGGCGATATTAAATCATATAGTAATGCTTAACGAATTATTCATCTATTAAATAAGGGTATATATCAATTGGGGTGTAGGGACAGTTCGAACCCTTTATACAATGGTATTCCGAAATACCGCTGTATAATTAGTTTTCCCATACCATAAGCCACAATTCATGTATACCCTTATTCAATAAATAAATACTTATATATATATTTTAAATATATATATATATATGCATATATATATATATATATATATAAATATATTATATATTTTATACCGTTTTCTTTCTTGTTTACTGATTTATATGTATATATATATATATATATATATTAATATTTGTAAATATATTTATATGTATTTCGGTATATATATATATATATATATATATATATATATATATATATATATATATATATATATATATATATATATATACCGAAAATTATTGGCATTCAAGAAAAGAAAACTCATGAATTTAGCGAGATTATTAAGAGGGCTCGATAAGAAAGAGCAAGACTTTTTTTTTTTTTTTTTATATACAAATTTACATAATCGCGACACTGGGCATTCCGCTGTTTCGGGCAGATGGTTCATTTAAACCACAACCTCTTGCAGAGTGATTAAAAAGAGTATCTTCCACAGAAATAAGTTCGGTATTTAAAAAAAAACATATATATATATATATATATATATATATATATATATATATATATATATATATATATATATATTGCTAAGTCCTTCTGGAACGAACATTTTATGAGTATATACGTTTGTAGAAGTTGTCATATTATCATGTAAGTTGATTGCGTCATTCGAGGCAATGGAGGGTTAACATAATTATTTTTAATAAATTTATCTTTTTTTTATCAAGACCGTCCATTTTTAAATATTTCTAGTAAGGACTAACAGTGATGCCCGATATGGACCGTGACTTAATGAGTATAAACAAATGTTTGAACCCTCTTATATTTTATTGTCATTGAAATCGCTAAAACTACTACTTTCAATATTATTCTCAATTAATTAGCCCATAACACTGTGGAGAACGCGTTTGAGATTTTTTTAAATTATATTACATATAAACGCTTGGTTTAAAATAAAAATCTAAATATCAAATATCAAGGTTCAGTTGTGCTCTAAACAGAAATATTTCTTTTCGAACACCTCCCTGACATAGTAAAGAACATACCGTTGATTGTGTATATCAGGTCTTTCCACTTGTTTGGATATAATTAAGACTGTAACAATAAAATATTCGTGCCATTGTTTAGACTCTCGAGTATATATCCGATACAGTTAGACACAGTTCATGAATCGAAAACCACAGAAGATATTAACGGATATATACTCGAGATTCAAAATAATGAAAAGAATATTCTCTCGTAATAGCATTAGTTATAATAGTTTAAATTAAATTTTAACATGTAAAAGTTCAGTACAATTGTTAACATTACTTTCGGACACGCCATTGCTATAACAAAGATCTTATATGCGGCTCTTTTCAGCTTTCGTGAAGAGAAAACTTCTAATTTTCACCAGTGAGGTTACGTCGTATGAAGCGTTAACAGTCAGTCGCGTGTTTTTTATGTATTTATGTAAGACATTCCGATTAATAACACTCATCTAAGAACATTGTCAGGAAAATAAAATACATTTATGTTAATTTTTTAAACCGTTTTCAAATCCATACGGTACGAACTTTCACATGCATACACACAAAAAGACAGCGTGTCCTTTTATATAATAGTATATTCTATCCATTAACATTTTGTGGTCATTATATTGTAACTTAATTATTTGTTACCTGTTTTTTGTATGCATGTACAATGGATTCTGGGTGATAAATCTACGTTGCTGGCGTTTGATTTATTGCATAGATTGACCATACATAATAATAACGTGAAGTTAACCCATATGCACATGCAAACGTGTGTAAAAAAAATAAAACATCTAGATTTTGTTCGTCAGATTTGCAATTACAACATAGGAATACAACAGAAAAGGATAGAATATTCGTAACGTATATAAATAAGATCAAAATTGTTAAAATACGTGTGTTGTCATTTTATTTCTTACCAACATTTAATGCATGTTATAATGAGATTTAAGATAATTATACATTCTATAATGTATATATATATATAATTATATATATAATTATATATATGTATATATATAAATATATATATATAAATATATATATATATATATTTATATATATAAATACTTGTGTAGAACTGTCTCAGAAGTCAGTTTTACATCAGATACATTGGATTTGTCTTCTGATAGTGAATAGTTATTACAGGATGGTGCCAGTCACTACAGACATTCTTACAATAGGAAGATAAATGGAAAAAAAACTTACGTCTAAATCACAATTCTTTTTTACTAGACCAGCTTTTTCGTCAGAGACAATGTCATTCGTTCTTACATTATTGTTTATTTAGTTACAGATACCTTACTTCACTACAAACTCTAATGTAAAAGAAATCCAGATGCAAACTTGTCTAGCTTCAGGCAATAAAAATTGTTTTTATTTCTTTATCATTTTACTTAAACAAATCGAACCACTGTTAAAATAATATCTTCCTAGAACTTATTATCTATTAAACACAGTGCAACAGGATGACTTGATAAACATATGGCAAATAATTTGACTATTGTCTATTGTTTATTCACGAATTGACCTATCTAATCCTTTAATGGTATTGTTCAGCAACGTTTTCATAGGTTTTATGTGTTTGTTTATTAAAATTTACGTAAACATGATGTTTATGATGAACGATTCAGCATCAAATATTTTAAAACATGCTATTACCGTTTGAGCTGCCGTGTAAATGTAGTTGATATCTTACCTCATACCGTTATATCTTAATTGAACAAAATAATGCCGAAAATATTTGCACTAAACAGGAAAGGAGTATACCATATGCTGCGTTACACGTTCACCCAATAAATGTGTCATTGTCAGTGTTATGGGCGTTATATAAGAATGAAATATTTTTAAGAATAATGATAATACGGGTGACATACTCTTTAAACAAAGCTACCGAGAAGTAAATATTACAATGGAACTTTGTATGCATTACTGTATCGAATTACTTGATTTGATTAAATAAATTAATATATATAAGTTTATAAGCTTAATAATAGAAAATCACGAGGAACGAAAATGTCGAAATAACAGATTTTTTTAAAAGTTTAATCCGTAACATATGTATGTATTATTTTCACCTTAAATGTGAATTAATGTGTTATTTAATGTGTGTATTTATTCTCACCTTAAAATTGAATTAATATGTTATTTTATTTATTTATGTATTGTCACTTTAAAAATGAATTACTGTGTTTATTTAATTTTTATTTATTTTCACATTAAAATTGAATTACTGTGTTTATTTAATTTTTTATTTATTTTCACATTAAAATTGAATTAAAAGGTAAATTTAATTAATTTATTTATTTTCACATTAAAATTGAATTAATGTGTAAATTTAATTAATTTATTTATTTTCACATTAAAATTGAATTAAAAGTTAAATTAATTAAATTTATTTATTTTTACATTAAAATTGAATTAATGTGTAAATTTAATTTATTATTATATTAAAATTGAATTACTGTGTTTATTTAATTTTTTTATTTGTTTATTACATGTTCACCCAAACAAGGTACATTGCCACTTTGATGTAGGGGGCTACTATCAGTTACATGGCGGGATTTAGGTGTTTGTCGGGTTTGTCTGGGGTTATTGTTATCGAAATGCTATCGATCTCTTTATAATGAACGATTGTTTTGTCAGCAAAATATGTTATAAAGAAAATAAACGCATCAGACGGTCCGCCCATAATGTCCTCTTATCTTTAAGATAATAATAATTTCTTGTACTATTATCCTGAAATAATTATTAGCATTGATCAGCAATCATAGGTTAGTATACAGAGAAAACGTTTTTAGCGAAATGAATCTATAAAATATGGAGGTTTGTCTACATTGACAGATAATTATTTTCATTACAAAATCATTCAGTCGCGATGGTACCGGATCAGGCAGCGTGAAAATTTCAATGCCCTCCAATGCACTTTGCATTAAATTTTAGGTCATCTCCCTTCCCTAATAATATTCATGTTGTGCAGCGTCGAAAATAAAACCAACCCCCACCTTCTATTCTCTTCATTTTTATCCCTTAAATAAGTGACTTAAAATGCAACAAACATCAATTCTAAAATTCTTCTTCTATATTTTAGTAAAGCTTAATAACATCCTGCAAATCCAAAAGCAAGCAAACCAAACAGCGTGAATAAATCATTGATTATAATGGATTTTAAGCGTGCAAACGTCTTCCAAATTTGCTGGATTTGGGATTCATTAACCGAAGTCTGGATATGCTGTGAGACAAAATAATCAAACCAAATATTATGTATACAAGAGTGCCGACAATATTTTTCGGACACTTTGAAACAAGTACTTCAAGGTGGTTACTAGGGCCCAAAACTTTTCAGATTGTAAGTACGTATATTATATAACTGTTTCATTGAGAGGGTTCTATTATAAGTGATACTTAGAGAGTCTTTTATTAAAGTGTTTGTCGTTGAGAGAGAGAGAGAGAGAGAGAGAGAGAGAGAGTCTTTGAGTCTTATTAGTCTTAGAGGGAGTTTTAGAGAGGGATGTTGTGAGAGAGATTGTTCGTTTATAACGATTCCTATTCATTAAATGTTCATACTTGGATGTGTTTTAGAGGAAGAAGATCTTAGAGTGAGGGGATAGTGTTCAGACAGTCTTAGTGTAGATATAAGATGTAGATTCACATTGTGGATATGAGATGTGTATGTCAGGACATTTTATAACACATACATATAATAATAATTCATTTTACCTTTTCGTAAGAATCACAAACACAAAGACGCTTTATCAAAACACAGGATGGGTTTATTTCTTCACGACCGGCGGTGGTTTTCTCATCAAGAATTCAAAGCTTCACATTTTAGTTTCAAAGTGACGTCTCGCTTCCTAGACGTTCGAATTCCCAGACCCTCTCTGACTTTCTCACTGACTGTCTCTCTTCCTATATTGAAACATCCATGCATGTTTGGCCACGTGAGCAAAATTCACGTGTTTCAACATGCGCGACTTTGCACGTTTCCGACATATGATTTCCCAATAACCTATTTTTTCTTTGATGTTTTTACAAAGGAATTCAACCTACATATCTACTTTATTTAACCAATATTTTATTATCCACATTCTTTCTAACAATTGAATAGTTTATTTATTATTTATTTCATCAGAATTAACAATTTACTGTACATTCCATTTAAACCTATTGTTCTTTAAAACTTATATCCAATGTTCGATTTCTTCTTTCTCTCATTTTATTTTCATTTTAAGTAATCTCTCTATTTTTATAGTTACATGAAAAGGGGACAGCCCTTATCATGTAACACGTAGGTGAGGAGTGAAAATCCACTACTAGTGTAATCATTTTTTTTAGTTTGGCTTTTATAATTTAGTGTTTTTGATTTTTGCGAAAGCTTTCACACTTAGCTGTCATCATTAGAATTAATTATCTGTTTTATTTTATTGGTAAAAAATAATGAGGTAAAATGCATTCAAAGGAAGTCGTTTGTTTGGCAGATAAGAAGCGGGAAGATGGCTTCAGCATCAGAAAGATCGCATTGGATTTGAAACTGTCGAAATCACTGGTCGAGTACGTGCTGAAAACAAATTCGAACGGGAAAAAAGAGAGGACGGAAAAGATCAATTGGCAAAAGGACTGAAAGGAGGATAAGGACTGTGGCACGGCTTTTTACATCAGGAGAAAAAGTTATAGCAAGAAAAGTGAAGGAGAAATGTGAATTGGATGTAAACTTCTGAACAGTACAAAGAAGGCTGCATAAGATTGGTTTGAATATGCAAAGGCTAAAAGAACAAAATACACTAACAAAGTAACACAAACGATCAATACGGGAGACTGCTAAAACGTGGGTCAAAAGGCAGGTTAACTTTAAGAAGATAATATTTATATATGAGAAACGTTTCATGCATGATGGGACCGATGGATGATGTACTTGGTCGAGAAGAGGTGAGCCTGTTGTACTGAACAAAGGATAGATGGCAGGAGGAGGGCATATGGTTTGGGGTATGATCTTTGCTAATGCAAATATATGGTTGGAGTGCCTGAAAGGACGACAGAACAGCAAAAACTACAAACAGTTGCTGGACGAGAAAGTCCTACCAAGGACAAGAAGACAGGTGGGGAATGATTTGGTTCTACATCAAGACAATTACAACATCCATGTGTCAAAGCTTAAGTGAACATTACTACTTTGGAATGGCCTGCAAAATCCCAGATAAAAATTTAATGAAAAATGTTTGGGAAATCCTTGTCTATGGTGGACCTGAAATAACGAAGGAGGTTCAACTATGGAACGAATACTAGATGCCAAAGAACAATAAATAGAAACATGTAGAGATGTTAATGTGCGTATGTTTGATAATTATGACAAAGGATTGATAAACGTTATTGGGAAGAAAGATGATATTGCAGAATGTTAACATTTTTCAAGGATGTCCGAAAAATAATTCCGCATGTGGTTTATAAAAAATGATGAAAATTAAATATTTTTCCTTACCTAATCGATTTTCTTCCAAATTTATTACAGGTATTGTCTTTATATATTTTTGCTATTCTATTGAAGGAATTTCGCCACTCTATTGTCCTCGGAAAGTCAAATACTAAAGTGTCCGAGAAATATTGTCGGACCCTTGTAAATATTTAAAAATATAAAGAACATGAAGAATGAAAAGTATATCAAAAGAGCAGGGTTATTATGCCGTCTAATATAACAGATAAACAAAACCAATGCAGTGTATCCAATTATCAAATGCATTGAAATCATTTACAAAAATACAAAGAAAAACATGATTTACAAACTAAAGCAAAATACACTTTTTGAAGTAAAGAATAACGCGCTAGGAATCAACAGATAAATGGATGAAACAATAACAAATCGCGACGACAGCTGGGACAATATGCACTCGTGTTAAAAGCATTCAAAAGATAAATCACTAGAATGTTTTTAAGAAAAGCACCTGCATGTGCTCAATCAGCGAATATATAAATATTTTAAACGAAAATATTACTTAATAAACCCTTCAAGAAAATGAATATAAATGGTTTAAGCATGCGATTCGTTTAATGGATGATGTAGCAAACTAGGAACACGCTATGTAAAAGGCAATGCTATTCCTTTCCTTTAAATTAAAATAACGATGAATAAGGTAGTGATAGATGATTCGCAACAGGTTTAAAAATGTGAATGTTTTCAGCATCGTGTAAAATAAGTGCAATTGTAGGAGGATAAAAAAAGCAACCTCCTAATCCATTGGAATTCATTAGGATGAGTATTATTTATTAATATTATTTATTGCGGACTATTATCCTCATCTTTTATTAGTTGTTTCACGACGTTTCGGCCAACTATTCCTCTGGACTACGTCAGGTGGTAACCGCGACTGATAGGAACTCCTGATAGGAATCTCCTGGCTGCATTCACTGCAGTTACTGCCTTCCATGAGACGACAACAACTATGGAAATATTTGTGAAGGATCGGTAATCTGTAACTGCAACACGGAGAACTTTCGGGGTCATTACAAATTAGGACAGCATGACACTGGTTCATATAGATAATCAATAGAACTATAGAATAGATTGAGAATTTCAAAGCTACAGATTTGCGCTTTAAAGAAACACACTGCTTCAAATGCTTTAAACCTAATAGATGCTTTGAATCTAAGGTCGCCCTTAGAACTGCAATCAATCTCTGGAAAATTGTTAGAAAAAAGCGCGAGATATTCATATGCTAAGACTATCAAGGCCAAAGTAGAAAAACACATTTTTCTCACGTGTGATTTTGTTAATAACAAACAAGGTCCTGAGGAAACGCGCGTCTATGCTGACCATCCTCAATGAACCTGAAGTGATCTCTTCAGCGGAAGAACATACTCAACTATTTTCCAATAAGTTTTCACATATCTCCACCCTAATCGATTAGGGGCACTAACCAATAAAATTTCTCCGTAAGACAGAAAATAATCTAAGCAAAATCCACATAACTGTTCATGATGTTGCCACAGTCGTGAAAAACCCTGGTGTGAGCAAAGTTAATGTTCCTGCGTACATTACAGTCGTATTACTCAGCAGATTGCAATTGAAATTGGAACCAATTGTTACAAAGCTGGTCAAAGGATGCATAAATAAGAAATGCTTCGCAACACCTTAAAATGTATTATTACTCTGCCTAGTAAAGACTAATCTTTCTTTTATATCAGTAAATACTAATTATTATTCGTCATTAACGATCTCCAGAGGTATGTACTAAGTATATTTGAGAGCATATACCTAGACGACGGTATAATTTATGGCAACACTTCAAATCAAGCAGTGGCCAAGATCTCTCTGAATAACTCTTCTTCGACTTTTACAATCGTGTGTCATGAGGCAGAGTGTAGCATTTTATTTCAAACACATCCAAAACCGAGCCTCAATCCTTTTATTACCACAATTGATATGATGTGTTCCGATCTGAAATAAGCAACCTGCTTCGACAAGTGTCTTAAATTGATCTTCTCCACTGACCGACCAGAGAACGCTTAGATCAAGTTTGTTATCAAATTTGCTGGAATATTCTTGCGTCATTCTAGCGGTTCAGAATATATCTTATTTCATACGGAATCCTCTACGTGTACAAAAACAAAATGCGGCATAAAATGAACACTATTGCCGCATTTTAACAGGAGCAGCTTGGAGCATAAGAGTTATATCTGCGCATACACGTAAACAACATTTTTAAGACATATTTGACCGAACTATCCGTGCCTAAAACTGTTATGCTAATCCTGCTTTACCTAGAGCATGATCACCTTCGAGTTTTATGTAAATATGTGCTTCTTTAGCTTTCACCATAACTGATAAAAGTGTATTCAATTTCTATTATTAACGATTATTATCGTGTTTTCTTAATAATGACCGTACACTCATTAACACTTATGTCCGAGTTGCTATAATTAAGATCTTATTGAAGTAAAAATATTAGGTGTCCAATTTAATGCATCTGTTAGTAGCTATGTAATAACTTATTATTTCTAAACAATTAACATATTAGAAAAAACTTAATACAAACGCTAACCTTAAGCCATTAAGTGTAATTTTACCGAGGGTTTCGCTTTGAGGTAAGTTTACTAATTATTAAGTTAGTACAAAAAAATTTAGTTTATATATATATATATATATATATATATATATATATATAGAGAGAGAGAGAGAGAGAAGGAGAGAGAGAGAGAGGGAGAGAGGCAGGCAGACAGATAAACAGACAGACATCAGAAACGATAGAATTTTTGCACGAAACTAATAAATTCAGTGTAGGTAATAACATTTATATAGTTATTATGAATTTAATCGAATTTTAGAAATCCCACCAGGTGCATGTTTTTTTTTCTTTATGGGATATACAAACCCTCTTAAATAAAAATATTAAAAACTGTGTCCATACTAAAAAGACTTACTGAGTCGAGAGAGAGTTTACCTACATCTATGAGGTTTGCGTTTTTTTTTCTTGTTCTTTTTTTATTGATGAATTGTAAATTCTCGGCGTTTAACAAATAGAGTGGGTAGCCTACGATAGTAATCACAGTATGGTAGTAGATGAAAAAAGAAAAAAAGATTAATAAAATAAATATTCATAAATAAGTATAAAAAATTATTTGGTGTAGTAATGCATTGCAATATATACTAATATAATAAGGAAATCAATTTCGATTATTCTAAAACAAGTCTGGATTTATTATAATACTGTTCAACCATACTTCTTTAAGGACAATAGTTGTGTCGCTCAAAAAGTATCGTGATACTGGATAGTCACTGGAGAATTATTTTTTCTGTGTTCTACACAAATTATTGCATATTATTTTAGCTTTTTAATTTACAATATTCAACCTGATATAAGTTGTAGGAAGAAGTAACTTTCTCCTGTAGAGATAGACGGTAGACGCCCGAAGAAAACGTCTAGAATTCATGTTCACTTCATGTCTAGTAGACATCCACAACTTTCCCCATATATATATATATATATATATATATATATATATATATAGAGAGAGAGAGAGAGAGAGATAGATATATATTTATGTATATATATATATAATATAAAGCTGAAAGTGTGTGAGTGAGTGTGTGTGTGTGTGTATGCTCACGAATAGGCTCCTATAAGGAATGGGTACGTTTGATCATGCAGAACGGTGGTTCATTACAATTGTGGGGTCTACGTTCGCGTCTGGTCCACAAAGTATGGAAATACAAAAAATTAAAATAAAAAAAACGTTTACAAGTGTTTTTTTTTTATATAGATGTGCATAAGAATACTTTGATAATTATGTTTTAACTTAAATAGGGATGGTATTACAAAATTGTGGGGTCTGGGTTCGAGCCTGACCTCCATAGAATGGAAATAGACACAAACTTTAATAAAGACTTTTTTTATATCTATCTGCGTAATTATACTTAGATAATTATGTTTCAGTTTGAACAAATATGGTGTAATAAAATTATTGGGTGTTCGTTTGCACCTGACCTCTATAGAATGGAAATATGTCACAAAGTTTAACAAGGTTTTTAAATACAGATCCACAGAATATTGTGATAAGCGTTTCAGTGTGAACAGGTATGGTATAATTTATTATGGGGTTTATTTATTTTATTTGAACTTTCATCATATTTTGCTTTGGTTTTGATACCCCCAAACTCGAAGCTATCTCTTTCCAACCTTTCCTTTTCATAACCTATTTTCGTTCATAAATCAGAGTCCATTTTCTGTAGGCTGTTTTTGAACTCAGTCAACGACGGGTACTTTTGCTAGTATATATATGTATATATATATATATATATATATATATATATATATATATGTGTGTGTGTGTGTGTGTGTGTATGTTACAGGAAGGGATTCCCTTAACATGTAAGTAAGAAACATACCAGATAAGTGAAAATGATACTAGGATAAGGCTAGAATTGAACCCTCTAGGTAAGTGTTAAAAGTAATGAAAAATGGAATGTTAGAAATTCAGCCTATTGTTAATTCTAGTAGCAATAGTTAAATATTGTTTATATCGAATATAGAGTTGCTTGTCCATTCTTTAGAAATCTATAAATAAAAAGTGTCAGTTTAATGAATGCACAATGCGAGTTAAATTATATTATTTAAAAATAGGTTTGAAAAAATTGAGGATTCTTTTGTTTGCCAAAAGTGTGTTTATAAAAACATATGTAAAGCCACGTGAAAAATAGTCACGTTTGAAAAAAACACTTCTGACATCATAAACAAAGGTGATTTCTCAATATAGGATTCTGTGGGTTCGGGATTGGAAGACGGAGTTTAATCGTCAGTCAGTTTATGTAGAGAGTTGAGGGGAGAGAATCAGTTGGACTGGGGTCCCCTTATAGGCGAAGGGTAGAACATTAACCAATCTAGATCCAAGTTTGCATTCTTGACGTCATCGACCAGCCGATCAGACAAATAAAGAAATCACCATTTATATTTGTAACTGTTCTGTTAGTCTCGCCATTCCTTACAGTAGAAAGGAAAATGGATTTTATCATCTTATAACAAATTTTTTGTACAACCCTTCCAAGTAATATGTGTCCTCCCCACCATTCTCATTAGTGAAGCATCTCCTAATCTCTATATGTGTATAAGAACGCGTTAATATAGAACCTCCAAGAAGCATCCCAGTTTCTTTAAATGTCTCCCTCAGCACCATCGTTATATGTGTCTATTCCCAATATGAACTCCCATCATCTTGGAATACGAGTCAACAGCTACACAACAGCCACAGGACAGACAATCGAAGCAGCAAAACGTAAGCTGCCTAATAGGACACTATACATACAAGTTGTTTTTACTATGTGTCATAAAGTTAAAAACATAAAATAATATTATAATCCTCAAAAATCCAGAAAAAATGTATATAGGTTCATCCCATGGAATAAAAGATATTAGAATTGAAATATTCCAAATGGCTACAACATTCGTTTATTTTATAAAGGTGAGAAAAAATCGCGTTGCAGCTATTTGGCTTTTAAGTGTTCAATGCAACCCGTATCTTGTTATATATATATATATATATATATATATATATATATATATATATATATATATATATATATATATATATAAGATACGGTTTGCATTGAACACTTAAAAGCCAAATAGCTGCAACGCGATTTTTTTCTCACCTTTATAAAATAAACGAATTTTTATTTTTAAAGAGATAGATATATTTCGGAGATATACACTCCTATTTACATCCATCTATCTAGCTATCTATTTATCTCTCTCTCTCTCTCTCTCTCTCTCTCTATATATATATATATATATATATATATATATATATACATATATATATATATATATATATATATATATATTCCCTCGTATTCATCGCCATGGTATTCAATGGAAGAAATATATATCTCTCTCTTTAAAAATAAACATTCGTTTATTATATAAAGGGGGAAAATTCGCGTTGCAGCTATTTGGCTTTAAAGTGTTCAATGTAACACGTATCTTATTTAATTTTAAAATTTCACTCAACGCCTTTTAATGGCTAACCTATTCAGTTTTCAAACAATGCGTGACGACGCGTTATTATCCGGCTACAGATAAATCTGTAACTAACATAATTTGAACTCAACTTAAATTTTCCTATTCAACACCATGACAAAGAACACGAGGATAAAAACAATATAGACACACACACACACACACGCACACACACATATATATATATATATATATATATATATATATATATATATATATATATATATATATATATATATTGAAAAAGGACTGTATATCTCCGAAATATATCTCTCTCTTCGTTTATTTCATAAAGGTGAAAAAAAATCGTGTTGCAGCTATTTGGCTTTAAAGTGTTCAATGTAACACGCATCTTATTTAATTTTAAAATTTCAATCAATGCCTTTTAATGGATAACCTACCCGGTTTTCAAACAACACGCGAACACGCGTAATTATCCGGCTACATATAAATCTGCAGCTAACATCATGTGGACTCAACTCAAATTCTCCCCGTAAACACCATGGTGAAGAATACGAGGATATATATATATATATATATATATATATATATATATATATATATATATATATATATATATATATATATACATTAAAAAGGGGGGTGTATCTCTGAAATATCTCTCTCTTTAAAAATAACCATGAAAATTTCTTGGTAATTTTATAAGTTTGAAATCTAAATTGATAAGAATTTAACAAATAATGCCTCATTAAAAAGCTAATAACCTAAATTGTTTGCCCTGACATTCGCACCTTATTGGCATAAGCAATGATCCAAAACATATTATTAACACTTCTTTAAAGTGTTTCAATCATAGTCATTTGTTCTTCTAGAGTTGAATATGAATTAAAAATATTTTATATTTCCTACCAATCTGTGGCCTTGATGGAAGGAAGACTAGGGGTTCAAACAAACTGAATTAAAAGGAAGGGGAGACTTGATTCCAAATATTTATAATATGTTGTGACTCCCGTCTTTGGCTTATCTACATAACATAAATTGCAGAGTATATAAGGATTAGTTGATACTAGACATATTCACATTCGTACTACATTTAAAAAAGAGGAGAATATAACGTATGAGAAATAGTTGTAATCACGTCTCCCTTGCTGTTATTTCAGATCATTTAAGACTATAGCTGCATTTTTAGTCTTCCTTAATCGAATGTAGAGAATTTGGAATATATATATATATATATATATATATATATATATATATATATATATATATATATATATATATAAATGTAACTCTTGGTTCGTTCGCAATTAATAGTCTAAAAAAACACTGGACGGATGGCTTCCACGTTTTGGTATAAAAATTTTTACTATATCCATGTGTGTTTTTATATATTTCTTTTTAATTATAACATTATACTTAATTTTTCTATGATAAATATGTTGTTTTCTTTGTGCCTATAGGCCATTTTTTATTTAGGGACAATTATTTATTACCGCTTCCTGTCACGTGACCAGTGTTTCTAATTTAGCGGATTTCCTGCTAAATCTGGAGATTTCGTTTGCAATCTAGCGGGGAATTCTAGAAAATCTGGAGATATTTAGCACCCACACACCTGCAATTTTTGATTAAAAAATTAAGAAAAGCGCTTGAAAATACTTTAAAACATAAAATAAACTCATTCATGTAAGTAAAAAAAGTAGCATTTATTGCCTTTGGTAACAATTATTAATTGATTATTTGTTTTGTTTTTCACCTTTTTTCGGCTAACCATTCTTAAATCTCGCTATAAAATCGATTTTTCCAAGTACATTTCAAGTTGGGGGGAGGGGATTCCAACCTCCGAAGTTTAGTTTTTTTTCAGTATATCTCAATTTAACTTTTATTATAAAAAGTTTGAGTTTATAATTTGTTTCTTGCAAAAAAAAAAATACCCTCTCTGAAAAAAACATGTAAGCCTTCTGGGGAGATAACCGCTTCAATATAATTCCAGAAACATATAGTGAGAAGACACGGAACATTTTATATAATGAATATACTACATTTATAATTTTTTTATAGTAGGAAGTTAAAATATGGAGGGGTTTTTTGGGGGGGGGAAAGTTCAAAGAATTTCCATTTGTACAAGTAAAAAAAAGATGGTCCATAATTATCCAAATGCAGAAATCCATGGAATAATTCACAAAAATGTGTACAAGGAAAAAATAATATTAATAAAAGAAAAAGAAAATGTGCTTTTCACTGTACTTCCGAGTCATAACTATGAATAAAAAAAAATCTGGGAAGAGAAAGGAGAGAGAGAAAAAATGATAAAGTTAAATATAAAATATAAAATAAAGGGAAACAAAAGTCAAAATGACCCAGACAGGAAATGTTAAAGGCGCGAAAATATATATAGGGCAGAAAAATATAGGTCAATTGAAATGTACAGGTCATCACATAAAAAAAACTCTTAGCAAGAGTTGTTAAACGACACTAAAAGAAATAAAATAATAAATAAATAGAAAATAAAGAATAAATAAATAAATAAATAAAAAATAAAATATAATAAAAAATTAAATATAATATATAATAAAAAATTAAATAAAATAAAAATAAAAATAAAAAAATAAAAACTTACATACAGGAGGCAAAAAGAAAGTCCGCACTAAATGTAATGTAACTGTTTAAACAAACTATCCCTCACCTAATTGGCCTTGTATTCTTTTATAATTTTACATATTCATTTTTTACTTTTAATTAAAATATTCTAGTATTTAAGTAAATTAAAAAAAAATAACTTCAAATTTCGGAGGCAAAAAAAGTTTGCACGATTAAATTTTTTTATAAAAATGTAAGCTTAGGATATTAATGCAACAAAAATATAACAGAAACACAATGCACAAGATAATATTTAGTAGCATACCCCTTCTGCAATTTGACTGCTTGCATTTTTGGGGAATTCCTTGAATTAGACTGCAGTAATACTCCAGCGAAGAGCATCCTACTTTTTATTCTAGTAATTAATTCTTCTCCAAAGTTTTTTATTCTATTAAGTAATTTCTGTACAAAGTTTTTTGTTCTATTAATTAATTTCTGTCCAAAGTTCTTACAAATTTGAAAATTTATCATTTCGTAGATGTTTCTTGATGTAATGCCATATGTTTCCGATAGGATAGAGATTTGGAGATTGTGCAAGCCAATCCAAACACAGAATATCATGCTCTTCCATGAACTTCTTGACATTGCCAGCTATGTGAATGGGAGAATTATACTGCATGAAGATGGGATAATCATCCAAATTCTGACCAAATAGGGTAGAAAATGGTCAGTCAACATATTAATGTACTTGGTCGAATTAATCTGACCTTGCAAGCAAATTATAAACCCTGCACCATTGGTACTTATAATGCTACCTTGCAGCGTTGAAACTGAGATCATAGGATAAAATTATTCGTCTTTCTCCCTGCGGACGTACCGCCTACCATCACTGCTTAGCCTATTGACCTTGCTTTCGTCGCTAAAAAGCACTTTTGACCAATATGAACAGTCAGAATCTTCATTGCATCTGAAGAAGTCCAAACAGTACTTTTTGTTCTTTACAGAAATTATTGTCTTGCATCTTGCAATATATCCTCGCAAATTAAATCCCTTTAATCTGTTCTTAACGGTAGAAAGAGAGCACTTTTTAACAAGATTGTAACTGTTGTTGGATTTGTGGAGCCGAATCAAATCTGTCTCTTAAGTTGTGGATCTTGATATTATTGTCTTCCCTGTTAGAAGTAATTCTAGTACGAGCAGATTTAGGGGCATCACGAACACTGAAGGTGTTTTGGTGCTTTTGCACAGTCTTTCGTACCGTTTTCTCATATCATTTCAATCTGCGGCCGATTTCCCAATTGGATAAACCAGAAAGGTGGAGATTAATGAGGTGCTGAGAGAAATGTTTGGCATATAGACTTAATGTTACGTTGTATACCCTGGAACAACAGCAATTAGGATTAGAAATGCTTTGTTGCCTGTTAATGGATATTTTAAAAATGATTTTCGGCTGATAATTTAAGCTGGTTTTAAGCGAATATGTTGCTGCGAACTTTTCTTTCCCTTCCCAATTTGAGGTTATTTTTGTTAATTGACGTGAGCACTAGAATATTGCAATTAAACCTCAAATATGAACAGATAAAATTATAGAGGAATAAATGAAATTTTCTGGTTTTTAAAAAATTACAAGTTCGGTCTTTCTTTTCGTCGGAACTATATATATATATATATATATATATATATATATATATATATGTATATATATATATATATATATATATATATATAAGGTGAACAAAAAATTAATAACATATGTCAAAACACTTAAAGAAGCGTTTAAAATATTTAATTTTCAAAAAGGCGGCACAAATCAATGCATTGTCGTTTATCCACGAAGTTTCGAAAGAGATTCTTTCCTTCTCATACGAGGGTAATCGTTTCCAAATTCGGACTCGACTTTTGTTTGCAAAGTATTTAATAGAAACTATAAGTACGCCATAGGACTTACTTGGTCAAATTTAAAAAGAAAAATAGTGCGAAAGAGGGAATGGAGAAAAAAGGAAAAAATGATTCCACGTGGATGGATGATCGAGTGAAGAGTAGATTACCCAATGACGATAAAATACGACAAAAGCTAATAAAAGTAGCACGAAGTAAAAATCCGAAGGAATCACGTTACTTGAACATATTTCGATGTCATCCCAAAAGCAAAATTCCGTTAAATAATTTACAAATGGGTACAAAGAAAAAGGAGTGATTTCAATATATTATTAAAAACGGTAGATAATGTGTGCATAGAATGAGGAAATGGAGAGATTTATATACGTTTCTGTCGAGGTCGCGTTTCTGAATACGAATAAAGAAACAGAAAGGATGAGCGGTGATTGAGGTATTTTTAAAACAGAAAAGACAATGTCACACCGGCCTTAGAAAGAATAACGTTGAAGTGGTGCAAGATTTCAGTAGTTATAAAGTATATATTGTTTCTGAGTTAAGAGCTATGAGTCCTATATTTATATTATTATTATCATATATATATATATATATATATATTTATATATATATATATATATATATATATATATATTAATCAATTTTCACCCCCAAACCAGGAACAGTGCAATTTTGAAGTACGGGGAAACTATCGGGAACATAAGTTGTAGGGGCATTATGAAGGGATATGAGTAGCAAGATGTTTGTTTACATTACGCTTGAACTTTTGCATGTCAGTACAGTTGGGAAAGCAGAATCCAGGAAGGGAGTTCCAACGTCTTGCATTTCTGAGGAAGAAACAAGGAATCTCTACTATAAAGGGGTAGGATTTAGTTGCTTGTCGGCTTTGTCAAGCGTAGTCACATCGAGGAAGTACATGTGTTTGTATTCGCCAAAGCATTCCGGATTAAAGTACTTGTAGAACACGCAGAGGAATGCAGCATTTCGTCGTTGGGGCAAAGGCTGAAGTATCTGGTTAGCGACTCTCTTTTGAACCCTGTCCAGGAGTGAGAGACAATCAGCGGATGCACCAGCCCAAACAGAACTCCATACATGAGCGAATGGTGGCTTTATAGGGGTACAGGGCACTTTCAGGCGTAAGTAGTTTTCTAGCACGGTAGAGTGATCCAACCTTCTTTGCAGCAGCCTTGGCAATTCTTTCAATGTATCTATTCCAATTCATGTTCCCTGTAAACGTTAGTCCGAGGAGTTTAAAAGAAGTACTTTCAGGCAATGTGTTCTTGGTCATTGCTATTGGAGGTAGAGTAGGTTTCTTGTAATTACTGAAAGAAACAGGCTTAGCCTTGGCAGCATTGATTGTGACCATCCATGTTTGTCCCTATTCTACTACAGATTGGAGGTCATCCCCTACTGTTTCTGCCATTTCCTTAGATATGTGTTCATTTGTTTTCTCCTGGTGCCTATTATAGAGAGTGGGGTCATCAGCAAATATACCCATCTCCGAAACAATTTTAACAGGGAGGTCATTTATTAATATCTGGAATATTAAAGGTCCAATGATAGATGTCTGAGCTACTCCCGCATTTATGTCATATTGTTTAGATGTACGACCGTCGAGGACAACTTAGACTTTTCTCTTACTGACGAAAGCTTTAATTACATTATGTATTTTCCAGTGATACCATATGAACTAATTTTCCTTAGAAGACCATCGTGCCATACCCTGTCAAAAGCCTTAGATATATCAAAGGCTACCGCTCTACTCTACCTGTTTTGTTAAAGTATCTGCTGTGAAACGGGCTTGCCTAAATCCATATTGATTGTCGATCAGGTGTTTAGCAGTTGTTTGGTGTTGAACTAGGGCTTGATTAATTAAGGATTAAAATATGTTGGCGAAAAGCGGGAGGAGGCTAATGGGGCAATAATGTAATGGGTCAGTTTTTTACTAGAATTCTTGAAAACTTGTACCACAGAAACGGTTTTCCAGCAGTCAGAGCAGCAAGATTCGTTAAGACATTTATTGTAAATTTGGCTCAGCCGGGATGAGATCAGATCATCATGCTTTCGAAGTTTCTAGGTTTTTTATGATACCATGTACTTGTGTGATTTTCAGATCGCCTAGTGTGGCGTCTGCCCGCACAGGAAAGTCGGGAAGGTAATGGTGTGCAGGGTCAAGTGTGGAATTTGAGGCAAACCGACTGGCAAGCAGATTAGCCTTCTCGATTGCCGTGCAAGCAACCTCATAATTGTTTGGGAAATCGTTGTATGCTCATCATATATTTTTCCAAAAATCCTGGGTTACTAATTTCAGTGCTTCGATGCTTTTTATAGTGGCTAAAGTGTAATCTATCTTAGCTGTCGCTATTACTTTCTTACAATTATTTCTGGCTTCTATATTCTTCTATCTATTGGTACTGGACTTTTTACAGTTTAATCTGCGGAAAGCATGCTGTCTTTGAACAATGGCATCTGCACAAGAAGAAGTATACCATTGGGGAGCGTGTGGCTTACTATAGAATTTTCGTGTAGGAACATGTGCTTCAATTGCAATTTTGAACCATTCGGTGGTCTCATTTGCACACTGCTCCGCTGGAAGAGAAAATATAGGGCATCTTTGATGGCTTCCAAGTCAGCCTTTTTGTAATACCCCGTTGTTTTAAGCAGTGGTTCCTCAGTTTTAGGGCAAGAATTTAGGGCGATTTCTACGATTATGACAGCGAGATCAGCATTCCCGAGTGGGTTGTGGGCATTTGTTGTACAATCATCGGGAACTGCTGTCAGAAATATATCTAGAAATGATGCGCGTTGTTCTTGCTGGTCTGGGAAACATGTCGGAAACGTGTCGGAAACGTGTAGAATGAGATATAGAAAACGTATGTGCTGTGCTACCAGCTGTGCCTGTGTAATTAGAGAATCCAAGACAGTTATTGTGGTGGATATTGAATTTTAAATACATGTACTAGTGCGCTAGTATCGAGGGAGAATTCTGTGTCTGTGCTGTCAGAGACTTTCTTTCTTAGTGTACCGTGCGTGGTTTGAGGGAAAGCGGTAGAAATATGCAAGTAGCTAATATTATTTAGCATGTTAAGCCTGAAGCACATAAGGACCTGGTCTTCTGATTCGAGTTTTGTTTCTCTAGTCAGAGGGAGGGTGTGACGAATATTGATCCCAAGGCCATGCATATGTCTGTCCGAGTCATAACGGGAGAGTGGGAGATATCCACGCATGTTAAAGTGATTAGTGGGAATGGAGGAGTGTAAGTTTGTTTTACTTAATGCTAAGCTATCCGGGATATTTACAAGGAAAAATGATTCAACATCATCTAAGTTAGTTCTAAGCCCGCGGATATTCGTGAGTGCAAGCCTCAAGGTAGGAGGAAGGTTGGTTTTCTTGGAGTTGGTTCCTGGTTAAAACGAACTTTTGCTTCAGATGTCATTTGATTTTATTTCATTTAAAAGTTTCAGTTAGGATGAGTGAGGGATGCTGGACAAGTGGTTGTGCAACATATTAGACATGCAATACAAGTAGACGATCAGCAGTCTTCAGCTACAGGATCGTGGCCTCAGGAAAGCCCAGCGGGGATAAGTGCAGTATCCCTTTCCATGCGCGACATTGCACTACAAACATACCGATATTATACAACTGTTGATGGGGCAGCATCTCTAAGCGCTACCAAAGTGTTAGAGCACCTGTACTATTAGTCGGAAACAGCAGCCAGGTACTGTAAATCCGCTACACTGGACTTATTACTCAAAGTCAGCCCAGTCCAACCTTGGCGGAATATATGCTACAGAAGCACTCCCACAGTATCCAGTTTAGGGGGATCGGATGTCGCGGGAGCGGGGGAAAACGACGTTTATTGCCTTAGTCAGGAAACAAGGTCAACCCCTGGGCGATTCTGACGAGTCCCTGTGATAGCACCTCTACGACTGGTTTATAGGCAAGGAAGGACGAACGATAGACAGAGTGTATCTCCTCCTTAAGCAGTTTAGGTTTGCAAACCGGTAATTTGTTTGAGTTATCAACTCTAGGAATAATGACGTCCGGGTCTGAAGAGGCCTTTCTTCCCTAGGTTTAGATTCAGTGTTTTACTTCTCCTAGTTGGATGACCTGGGAAGATCTACGAGTCCATCAACATCGCGCCTGAGTCCAAATCCAGGTATTTCTGCGACCGCGCATGGGTAGTTAATATTAATCGATTATTTAGGCTAATATCTACTGAAGAATTACACTTCTCGAAGTGATTAAAAAAAATTACTGTGATTTCTAATTTCATTGTTAATGGGAAGGGGATAAATAGTGCTTCATTTTCAACAGGATTTGTTTGAGAGAGGCGAGTTAATGTATGATTAGATATACTTTTCGTAGTTTAGAAATAGGATAACATGTTAAAGTATGATTTACTTAATATGTATAAGAGTATGGCTTGTAAGTATTTACTTTTAAGCTTAGTTATAGGATAAGAGTATAATCAAAAGCATGCTTTGGAAATCCTTAGCTGTTAATGTGTATCGATTACAAAAGGTCAGTCTATAAAGATTAACGGTTGAGAGCTAGGACCCCTCTAAGTTACTGCTATGGATTAGAATTAATGGCAACTTGGAAAAAAGAGCAGTTGGTTGGTTGCTGATCAGAACAGAGGATTTAAATAACAGTACAGTACAATTACACGTAAGAGTATAGAGTTTGAGTAGAGTTAAAAAACAGTTCGTCATGCAAAAGAGACAAAGGCACTCGTCTTGGAGTAAAAGTATCTATAGGATATACACAGCATACTAGCATCGGTATTTTTATGATTTGGAGAGAAATTATAGGTACATAGTGTCGTGGTTTGTTGTTCAAGTCCGTAGATTAAGTCAGGTACAGAGAAATTCAAGGGAGTCTCTGATATTGTAACTGTGTCTATGTAATTTTTTTAAAAGTAGTTGTTTATGAGGTGGTCATCTTAACTTGGCGATACACTTAGAATTTTAAGTAAAATTCAAAGTTATATAAGGAATTGAATAGGGATTAGATGTACAATCAATGGATGTTCATCTGATCGGTAAAATTTTTTGTATCTATTCAGAAAATGTCCTAGTGGTATAAGATTTGAGGAATTAACAGTATGAGGATACTGGAAACAAGTTGTCAGCTCATGAGGATCCAGTATAGGCAATTAGATAGTGGTAGCAAGATGGTAATAGGTTAGTATGTACGTATTTTATATATCAAGTATACTGTTTTAGTCTACTCGCTCTCGTAAAAGGAAATCCGTTTGTAATACGGTTTGCTAATTTCTCAAGAGGAAAAGCGTGTAAGGTTATTGCAATGGAGAGAGTTTATCTAATTATTTAACGATATCAGTTGACACACAATTGTATCAATTTATGAATTGCTGGTTTCCTGGTGTTTCGATGAAGTGACTGATCAAAAGCAGAGGCTTTATAACTTGGAAACACACACATCCAGAATAGGTGTCCGGAAAGGAGATGGCAGTGTGCGAGGGGGTCACTTTTGATATTTTTTATTTATTAATTTAATTATTTTTTTTAATTTATTTTTTTTATTCTATTTGTTTTTTGTATTTTTACTTTTTTATTTTTTTAGCGTCTTACAATGGCTGATTATATTAGGTATCACACTTAAATGAAGTTGTTATGTCATCTGAATAAGCTAGCATAAACTAGTAGAGGTTCCCCCCATACCACATCAATGTAGATTAATTAAATTGTTTTAAAATAAGTGTAGTAAAAATTGTTCAAATATATCTGAGAAATAACAAAAATTAAATAAATAAATAAACTGTAGAGAATGGTATAGACATGCGAGAAAATAGTGTTCAATTTAGATTTTGCTTTTTAAGATATGTGCGGATAATATATACTTATCTTAATTTATCGTCTTGGAGTTATTGATACATGTTTGGTCAACGTCCAAAGTAACACTAAGAAAATTCTTCCCTACTATCGGAGGTCATTGAAGGGGGGCTCACTTAGCATTTTGGGGTCACATAGTAAAAAAGTTTTTCCCTTCTTTTCTAAAGAGAAGGAAAGGGATCATATTATATTCTGTTTATATATTTTTAAAGATAATGAAGATTTTAAACGTCAGCAAATTTAGATTGTACATTATTTGCTTAGCCAGGCATGAATAACTTTGAGTACTGGCAGAAGGCTGAAAAGACGAAAGTTTTAGAAGCAATACATAAACTGAATTGAGGAGAAAAATTCATAGCGGCAATATGTACCAGTTAGGAATTCCTGCATTTCTTTATTTATTTAGTCGCGTGCAAGCGACTCTATGAGTCACTCCATCGATCCGTCGGTCGGTTGGTCGTCGGTCGGTCTGTCCGCAACATTTTGTGACTGGCCTTTTTGGTTAAGATCAAAGGTCTATTATTAATAGATGCTATTCTTAGCTTTTTAAGCTTCTCTTGGCATTTTGGCTAAGATCAAAGTTGGTCCGCGAAGGGACATCTGTTTCAGATCGGGATCTGATTGTTTGCTTTAAACATTTGCTTAAAGTAAAAATCAGATGCGATTGGAGGAGGTTGCCTAGAGTGGAATTTAACAAGAGGTGGGTGCACAACACTAGCTTGTGCATCCGACGAGGAGCTAGGTTTGCATACGTGTTTCCTCCATGAGACATGGCACAGGCGGTCCTGGGTCTCTCAGTACCCGCCCCGCTAGGCTAGCATAAGTTATACGTAAAAAGACTCTTGACTGGTGGTAAATTCGTGTTCCTGTCCCAATTTTATTTTTTGGTACTAGAGTTTCTCCGAGCCAACCCTCCCAGTACACTCTGATTTGTTTTTGTTCCCTCTCCTCCCCCAGGGACTCGGAGAACACCGTCTACTCCTTACCCTCGCCGCATTATTTCTTCCCTGAGCCCGTTTAAGCATCTCCCCATTCCCAGATAGGGATCATCTGCTTGTTTTCGGTTCCCCGGAAAACAGTGGGTGGTCTAGCCCTTAGATGCGGGAAGGGAGGGCCAACTTACTAACACTCCCCAATAGGCATTATACTTGGTTTTTTGAAGATAACCCTACCTTCACGGACATTTTACATTTTTTTCATTTTTTAGCTTTCTCCCCTCCCTCCACGAACATTTTGTAAATATATGTAAGCACAAAGAACTTTCGAACTTTTATACACATATACACACTAATAATAATAATAATAAAAAAAAATGCATACACAAACACGAATACAACTTTACAACGTTCATTTTTAATTGTTTGGGGACAAACGATGGGGATTTTAGGTAGATCTACTCCCAATGAATGATTGAGGTATTATGGTGAAAGTTGCCAGTCAAGAGTATTCGCTGTCATTCCAAGATGATAGCGTTAGTCACAAAGACCCTGAAACCTTCCCCTCCCCAATTTCTTATAGGGCCTTGTGCCTAATTTTGTTGTATTGAATTCATATTGTTTATACTTTTATGTATGATTCAATGTTTTTTCCATTCAATAAAATATATAAATAAGATCAAAGTGTAGTATCTGTTCCGGCAGATACTGCAAGCTATGACTAGCTATGACTAGCAAAGACCAGATGTGGGGGCAACCCCACATGCCTGACCATTAACCAGCTCCACTTTCCCACCTCTCGGGAGCTGGTCCCCTTTTTCCCTTCCCCCTCCCTTCACTCCTCACATTAAAAATCGGCCTTGTGCCTAATTTGCTCGGTGGGGGAGCAAATAAATACCATCTGTTCTCAGTGCTTACTGCGGTCTGCCTCAAAGTCGAGTTGGGAGCTTTTGACCATTGGTTAAATTCTTTTTGCTTTGTTCTCTGCAAGGACCAGCCCCTTCTTTGGGGATTTGGACCCGCAAAGACCTTTTTGTTTTTATTGTTGTCTGTTTCATGTTATTGCCCATCCTGGGCAACTGTTAACTGTTATTTTCCTTCTTTTTTCAGATAGTCCGGGGTCCAGCTAGCACTTAAGCAGCCGGCAGGGCCAAGGGAAACAGACGTGCCTTTTTAGGCGAAGGTCCCCTTGGTTTCCGAATCGGCGGGTGTCTAGCCGGGCCTTGGGCCAACAATGTAGATGGAGCAGGCCTCTGCTCCTGCCACCTTGGGGGACGCCCCAGGTGTAGTTGTAGTGAAGGGTCCGGGGGGTGCCGTCCCGCAAGGCACCCCCAGTTCGAGAAGGGTTTCCGGGGTCGCCACCCCAGAGTGTTCGTCGGTGTCCGGATCGCAAGCGGGGGCCGCCACCCCCAGTAGGGTCGAGTCGGGTGTTGCCACTCCGAAAGGCAGCACCAGTATGTCCGGTTCGAGAGCGGGGTTCGCCAACCCCAGTAGCGGTGGGTCGGTGTCAGATGTCGTGCAGGGGGTTGTCGCCGAAAAAGGCAACCTAGACGGCATAATGTATGCAGCGATAGGGGCCCCAGCGGTTGGGGATCAGAAAAAGAAGCGGCCGGTCAAGAAGTGGTGGGTCTTGGAGGAGGAACCCAGGGTCCCTCTGACAAGGTCCCAATCGGCAAAGGTTAGCGCGAGTAAGGAGTCGGTGGAGGGGCTAAGAAGAACTAGGTCGGCCGAGGTAATTGTTGTTGATGGGTGCTCCCAGGGGACGGTAGAATCCGGTAGGATGACGCCAGACAGTCTATTTGAGTGGCCAGCCCTCACACAGAGCGATTGTTCGCCGATACCACCAGGGCAAGCAGGACGTCCAGCAGCAGCGGAAGCAGCAGCAGTAGCACGAGTCGGGTTCAGTATTCCAGTCAAGGAAGCAGCCAATGTATGGGGCCAGAAGAAGCTGGAGAAGAAGTCACCCCAATACTACCGGGACCTGCTGGAAGGTCGATACAAAGACTATGTGGGTGGCAACCAGTTGGTGATTGTTCCAGGAACGATGGAAGACATTAAGGAAAGGACGGTCTCCCTGGTAACTTTGGAGGGGAAATGGAAAGGGGCCGACAGGAGTGCCCCTGGAGAAGATGTGCGAGATCATTGGCGATTTGAACATCCCCGTCAAGTATCTCGTACGAAGATACCATGCGACATGGGATCTCCTCCTGCCATCAAAGGAGGAAGCAGAAAGACTTGCAGGAGGGGACATTACCTGGAAGAAACTGCGGCTCCGCCCCGAGTACATGTCGAAAAGGAGAGCAGGAGTAACGGTACTCGGGGTTCCAAGTTTTATTGGTGAAGACCAGCTGGGTGCCACTCTGGCCCAGTTTGGAGAGGTCGAAGAAATCAACCCAACGAAGGGACCTCGCAACATCCAAACTGGGTCATACAAGATCTACATGAAAGTCAACCGGGAGAACTTCCATAAGATCCCGGCTCAACTGACCCGTGAGGGCTGGCAGATGGCCGTAATAGTGGAGGGAAGGAGGCCATATTGCTGGCAGTGCGCGTATGTCCGTAGACAGGTCTGTACGCAGAAGCTTAACGAGGGAGGCTTGGGGATGCCTGATCTGCGCAGCCATCAACATGCAGAAAGACTGGCGTTCCTAAGTCGGACACTGATAGAGAAGGCACCCTGGGTTCCGGCCGTGGAGCACGCTTTCCCACGGCTATTAACCGACCCCGCCGCCGAAGGTCGCCGTCGACCAGCGGGGGAAGGGCGCTTCCTGACCGAATGCCGAGCCGCCCTTAGTGCATTGCCGGGGTCCAGTGACCTTGCACGGCCTAGGTGGAGGCTATATGAGGATTTAGTGGAGGGTACCGCGAACGATCCGCTGGTGGAGCGGCTACATCTGTCGAGGGGGGAAGTTCTCTCGCTTTGGAGTTGGGCGCCTGCTAGTAGCTACATTAATAATGCAGAATTTTCTATAAAGTGGAGGCTAGTCCGGGATGCGTTGCCTCTCTTCAACCGACTTGCCAGGGATTTCCGGGATCCGGATTATTATTTTCCCCCGTGCCCACGCTGCAACGATGAGAACGAGGACGAAACGCGTGAATACGCGTTCTTTCTTTGCAGCGGGGTGCGGAGTCTCTGGAGGTATGTCGAAGGGGTAACGGCTCGCATCGACCCCGAGCGGTCGGTGCCACTTGATTTGGCGTACGTGGTTGACAATGTGGACCCGCTGTTTATCAGGGAGAAACGGGCGGTGTTTCTGGTGATACTGGCTGTAGCTAGGTTAGTGACGTGGGTTTCACGTCTAGACATCGTCTATGAGGGGCAGGCTGTTTCCGATCAGGATCTGATTGTTCGTTTTAAGCATCAACTTAAAACGAAAATCAGATGTGATTGGGAAAGGTTGCCCCGCATCGACTTTGATAGAAGATGGGTGCACAATACTAGTTTGTGCATCCGACGAGGAGCTAGGTATGAGCTTGTGTTTCCACCCTAGTGGTATTCTTCTGGAGGTGCTGAAGTTTCGATTGTCGTACACTCGGAACCCGGCCCCTTCATATGTTAATACGGGGTTTACCCCGTAATCATGGGTAGGAGTAGGTTTGCTAGTTAGGCGGAGTAACCACCTAGAGTGGAAAGCTTATACTTTATTTAGGGCCAAGACTAGGGTGAATGTGAGTTTGATCCTGTCCCCTATAGATCTTTGTTTTTTGATAGATTGGCACTAGGAGAGCTTCCAATGATGCCCAAAGTCCACTAGTTTTATTTTGTCCTCGGCCCGATTGTATCCTTTACGTATTTTATCTTGGAAGACGCCATCCATCCCTGTTACCCCCGACCCTAAGTTATTTTTTCTTACAAGTCCCTATTTCCTCCACTCCCCCCAAGGAAACGACCTGCTTGCTTTCACCCTTTCCCCCCGGGGGAAGTGGACCGGAAGACAGTGGGCGTTTCATACGACAGACCAGCCGTTAGGTAGGGAGGGTCCCCTTACTAACCCGCCCCCATAGGCATTTTATTAAGTTGTTTTCTTTTTCTTTCTTTTTGGATGTATCTTAATTTGCCCCCCTCCCCATCATCTCACCCCCATTTATTTATAAAATAAAAAAAAAATATATATATATACTTTAAGTTTGTAAATATCATTTTGTTTTGTTTTTGTACATATTTCCTTTTCTTACAGAACGAGAGTCGCCCGCCATCCCGATAAGCTAGGGAGCTGTCTTTTTAAGTAGGTCCTGGTAAGAATGTAGGCGGATGTGGTATGATAGAATCTAGTATAGGTTTTTCTAAATAAAATACTTGCTTTCTAACGCAAGTTTAGCTAGCAAATTTAGCAAAGTCTCGTTTTCTTCCCCACTCCCCCCTTACTGGCCTTGGTGCCTAAGTTGTATCGGACCCCAAATGAGGGCCTGGCAGTAGATAATGGCAGGTCCGGGGCCGGTACGACTAAATAAATTCTCTTGGCATTTTGGCCAAGATAAATGTGTAGTATCTGTTCCGGCAGATGCTGCAAGCTATGACTAGCTATGACTAGCTATGACTAGCAAAGACCAGATGTGGGGGCAACCCCGCATGCCTGACCTTTAACCAGCTCCCATTTCCCACCTCTCGGGAGCTGGTCCCCTTTTTCCCTTCCCCCTCCCTTCACTCCTCACATTAAAAATCGGCCTTGTGCCTAATTTGCTCGGTGGGGGAGCAAATAAATACCATCTGTTCCGGCATATACTACAAGCTATGACTAGCAAGTACCAGATGTGGGGGCAACCCCACGTGCCTGACCTTTAACCAGCTCCCATTTCCCACCTCTCGGGATCTGGTCCTTTTTTTTCCCTTCCCCCTCCCTTCACTCCTCACATTAAAAATCGGCCTCGTGCCTAATTTGCTCGGTGGGGGAGCAAATAAATACCATCTGTTCTTACTACATGCTGTACTTATTGTGATATAAAGTGGGGGACATTTTTTCTGTATTAATTTAATGTAAAATTATGACCCACTTTACAACCAGTCAGTCTCAAAGCCATTCATGTCATTCTTCAGCTCATTCAAGTTATTTTTGAAGGGGTCCAGTAGATTTAAAGCAGTCACGTCATTCTAAAGGTCAATAAATTCATCCATAAGTTCATTAACATCATTCTAATGATTTACTTTTTATTTATTTAATGCATTTAAGCCATTTTTCGGTCATTTAAGTTTATCCTTAAGAATGTCATGTCAATCCACATTCGGGCATTCATTTATTACTCGAGAGCACGCGACTAATGGCTATCGGCCTTATTTTTATGATTCTACGATATATGTATGTATCTATGATATAAAGCTGAACGTCTGTGTGTGTCTGGTTACGAATAGGCTCCTATATGGTTGACTCTTATAGAAAACTTATCAAATATAATGACAGAAGATGTATCGAGACATAGGAATGGTTATGTTTGATCTGGCATAATGATGATTCATTAAAAGTACGGGGTCTGCATACGCGCCTGGTCTACAAAGTATTGAAATACAAAAAATTAAAATAAAAAAAACAAACGTGTACAAGTGTTTTTGATACAGATGTACATAAAATTACATTGGTAATGATTTTTTAAACTTAAATAGGGATGGTATAATAAAATTTTTGGGTCTGCGTTCGCGCCAGGCCTCCATAGACTGGACATAGGCACACACTTTAATAAAGACTTTTGATAACTATCTGCGTAAGTATACTTTGATAATTATGTTTCAGTTTGAAGAAATATGGTATAATAACATTATGGGGTGTTCGTTCGCGCCTGACTTCCATAGAATGGACATATGTCATCAAGTTTAACAAGGTTGTTTTAATATAGATCACAGAATAGTGTGATAAGTGTTTCAGTGTGAACAGGTATGGTATAATAAATTATGGGGACTATCTATTTTATTTTTACTTTCATCATATTTTGCTTTGGTTTCATACCTCCAAATTGGAAACTATCTCTTTACAACCCTTCCTTCTAATAACCTATCATACTTTCATAAATCAGAGTCCATTTTCTGTAGGCTATTTTTGAACCCAGTCAACGACCAGTACTTTTGCTAGTACATATATATATATATATATATATATATATAATTACGTATTGAAAAAGCCAAAGATCTTTTAGACTCTAGTCTATTACTCTCTGTAATATATATATATATATATATATATATATATATATATATATATATATATATATTATCCACTTATACGTGTTTCGTCATCTACGACCCATCAGATTGGTTAATTCCAGCGAGATTCAAAATCGAGACACCATCACAAAAGGCTTTTGTGTTTTCATCCCAACTTCATCAAAACTCGTTCCACACACTAAAAAGGGGGTTACAAAATGCAACAATGTGGACGGCCCTCTCACCTCCATTTAAGTAAGAGTAAAAAAGGAAAAAAAATATAAAAACAAAGAAAGATCAACAGAAACAAACGCAGAGAGAAGAAGAAGACGAAGAAGAAGAGAGAGAAAGAAAGAGAGAGAGAGAATAGGAAACATCCCAATGAACCGGTAATAAAATAATAGGACATACGAATGAAAAGTAGAATCGTGTACACATGTTTACACCTCTCGGGCATTTCAAATGAACTACGAAAATGTTCTGTTCATTTTTAACATGTCATGAATATATTCTAATCGTTTTAAATACTTTCTGAAGAGGACGCTTCACAGAACGCCTAAAACGCGTTAAAAACAATTTAAATGATTTAAAAACATTATTACAATGATCTAAACATAATTTTCAATGAAAAATCAAAACAGGGAATACTAAAATAATGTTCAAAAATACACATTGTTGATGACCACACCCCTTTTTTAAATATACGTACATCTTTCTCTCGTTGTAATTTCTTAACCCATTATATATATATATATATATATATATATATATATATATATATATATATATATATATATATATATATACAGCGCCGGCAAAAAGAAGTTCGCACTCTTGTAATCTTTTTCAAAAACTGCAAATTTAAGATAAACTTAATTTAACTGTTTAAACAACCTATACCTTATTTGTTTGCGCTTTTATTCCTCTCTATTTTTACCTGTTCATATTTGACTTTACAAGAAATATTCTAGTGCTCACATCAATGTAAAAATATAATTTCAAATTGAAGAGGCAAAAAGAATATCCGCATCAACAAATTCGCTTAAAACTCGTCCCTAAATAAGTTTAAAATATCCACCAACATGCAAGCAAGTATGTGTAATAGTAACTAGTCCATATGCCACGACTTTCTCTTACTGATCCTCAGGGGCTCATTAATCTCCACCTTTCTTGTTTATTAAATCGAGAAATCGGCCGCAAATTGAAATGTGATGAGCAAACGGTACGAAAGACTGTGCAAAAGCACCAAAACACCGGCAGTGTTCGTGATGCCTCTAAATCAGTAGCATATTTCAATTAAAAGTCAAATATGAGCAGATAAAATTAATGTGGAATAAAAGGCGAATCAAAAGAGGTATAGGTTGTTTGAACAGTTACATTAAATTTAACTTAGATTTGCAGTTTTTGTAAAAAATTACAAGCGTTGACTTTTTTTGCCGACTGTGCATATATATATATATATATATATATATATATATATATATATATATATATATATATATATATATATATATGCACCATAAATTGAACAGTATGATAATCTATATATGTTTAAATATGGCGATTAAAACTTAACACTTTCAATGTTCTGTTTGTCTTTGCTCGGCGTTAAATTAGTATCTTTTTACATGGTTGACTGCTTGGCAGTCCAGACTAGTAGATAAATAGCCAAACCTCTACTAATTATCTTATCGTTGGGCAGTAATAGCCAATTACCGTCATGAAACGTTACAAATGTTCGTATGGGTCAATGTGCAATGAAGCATAAACTCTTCTTTAAAACGTCGAGTAGGAAACTTCCAGTCTCTTGCCTTCGGCAACCATAGCCTAAATGTTTAGGAGAAGCACAGACAAAATGATAATAGAAATATAAATGGTGCAGACAGCTAAATGTTTATGAAAAGAAAAGATTGGATATTCACTAAATATTTCTCACAGTCGTTTATATCAGCCTGCGTGTTATTCCGAGAAGAAAGTATGATCACATTTCTTTTACTTTCCTCTAAAAAATAATCAGCTTCACCATTCTACCGATAATTAATTACGATAATTAATTAAGTAAATATTAGAACATAATCAAGTATTTAAAAAAAAGTTGGACCAACTAGAAACCAGAACAGCTAAATTGTTGAAGGGATTTAATTAACAAAGTGGTTAGTCGTCTTCCCCTCAATCCGTCCATCAATCTATCTCTCTCCACACAAACACACACACCCACGCACACATATATATATATATATATATATATATATATATATATATTTGTGTGTACATAATAAATTCCACAGTCAAACAACGTCGCAGCCCACAAGAGCCATGACAGTCAACGAACCGGAAGTACAAGACTCGAGGTTCGTATTGCAGTTTATAGATCCCCTTTTCAGTTATATTGTGAAAAAAATTCAATTTCCGTTCTGAAAAAACAAAAGTTATGATGAATTTAGTGGTGTTCAAAATCGAAAAAAAAACTTAAGGAATGAGCAACGTTTTTAAATACTGGTTTCCATAGAAATTACGTCGCTCCAGCCACTAGTGTTGCTACTAATTCACCGCTGTCGCGAAAAGAGAAGTAACAAGTAGGACAGACAGAATTAAATAATGAAAGGGAAATAATTGGGGAGGGGATTTATTTGAAGCAGCCTAGTGCCGTACATTGTTATTATACATAGGTGTATGTTACGTTTTGGGGGGCAAAAAATAAGATTAAAATTAAACAAAAAACAAGTGAATTTATTAGAAGCTTGGAAAAATCATGGATTGCAATAGAAAAAAGCAGGATGAAAAGTAGTATGGTTCAGCTTAAACATCGAAAAGTAAATGAGCGTTCGGTAAAACTGGAAAATAATAGGACAAAATATTCTAGTATTAATTATAATACATTTATAGCTTGTATATTGCAGAGGTTTCTTTTATAAATTCAATTCAACATGATATAGTCAATTATTAATGCTGCAATACTATAAGTTATACGTTTATTATATTTTTTACTAAAATAACTTGTCCTTTTCTCTTCCAGTTTTAACAACTAGTCCTTTACTTTTCTATGTTTTAGCTTTACTACATTACTTTTCATATTCGCATTCTTCTATTATAATATATATATATATGCGTATTTTGTGTGTGAGTTTGTGTATATCCATGTGGGTGTATGTGTGTATGTATGTATATTTGTGCGTGTATGTGGATATTGCTTTCTTTGTCACACCATCGGGGTAACCATATTTTGCATCATATCCAGGTACACTTTGGTGTTGACCTTAAGACCGGCATCAAAGACGTGAGTGGGCATGATATAGCCCTCACTTAGAACCACACCACAGACGATAACGTGACACGAAACTTTGTTTTCATCACCGGGAGCATGCTCCTCTTATACATGCCAATAAGAGTATGCATTTTGGGAGTGCTGGCAATGGTACTAATGTAAAAACTTGGATCGGTTGAGAGCATGAGTTGTACCGCCGTGTATGTTCGATCATTTTCCGACATGATAGAAACTTTTATCGCTTTTGGTATTTGTACACAGCTAGCCAACTAGAGATGCAGTACAACAAAAAATGTAACCTATATTCATCAAACAAAAATAGAATCATATCTTCTTTTCTAGAAAACAATTTAATCGTTCCATCCTATAAAATAATCAATAAATGATTGATTCTATAATAATAAACACGCAATCTGCATAAATTAAAATACCATATTCAAGCGTGTTGTACGATCGGTCAACATCAAGCTGTCAGATAGTGTATAAATAAATTTACAAATATAATTCACAGCACATAATGGTTTAATGTCTCTCAAAAGTTCAGCAAGATGTGCATGACACACACGTGATATTTAATCAGGTCGATTTTATGTAAATTCTGATGGCTCCAAGTTGTTTACCATTTCAGGGCATCTTGGAATACACGTGTGTGTAAGGAATAAGTGCGTGTTTCTGTATTTTACGAAGACAGCTTTGTACTAACTGCTTTGTAATAATTTCAACGTGGAATAGATAATATAGTTTTCGCCTGAAATGCACAGGTTTAAAAGTGCCCTAATCTATAAAGGCATCCTATGATTTTACTTATTGCAACATAATACATCACAAGGTAATAATATTTCACCTGAAATGAGTTGAACTTTGTACTAATTTTAACATGACATTTAAGTAGTTACCAATGTTTTCATCTGGAATGTATTAGAATGTGTACTAATTTCAATATGATATGCAAATAATAATGTTTTCACCTGAAATGTGCACGGTTGAAAAGTTGCATAATTGGCACAACCGTCCTAGTATTTTACATATTTTGTCATAACTATAATGTTTTAACACAAAATGCGTTGAAATTTGTTCTAATTTCAACATAACATGCAAGTAGATAATAATGATTTCACCTGAAATGCGTATATTAAAATATTACTAATCAACAAAACCACCAAATGATTTTACTTATTCCGACATGAGCAAAAATAGGTAATCATGTTTTAACATGAAATGTCTTTAAATTAGTAGTAATTTTGAGATTACATGTAAGTAGATTATAATGTTTTCACTTCAAATGCGTAGGTTTAAAAATGCTTAATCAACAAAATCACAGCATAATTTTACCTTTTGTGACATGATATTTAAGTGTGTAATAATGTTTTAACCTGAAATCCGGAAGAATTTGCATTAATCTCAACATGCTATGTAAGTAAGTCATAATGTTTGAACCTGAAATGGGTCGCTTTATAAAGATCCTTAAGCAACAATATCACTCAGTAAGTAATAATGTTTTGACGTGCAATCCGTTGGGATTTGTAATCATTTTAACCCGATATGTTAGTAGATAATAATGTTTTCACCTGAAATGCGTAGACTTAAATTATTTATAATCAACAAAAGCATGAAATGATTTATTACTTAGGTAATAGTTTTTTCACCTGAGATACGTTGAAATTTTACTAACTTTAACATGACATATAAGCAAGTAATAATGTTTTTACTTGAAATGTGGTTTAAAGGATCCTTAATTAACAAAATGGATCATGGTTTTATATATTTTGACATAACATTTAACTATGCAATATTGTTGTCACCTGAAATGCGTTGGGGTTCGTATTAATTTCAGCATGACATATAAATAAGTAATAATGTGTTCACCTTATATACATAATCGACAAAAGCACTCTATAATGGTAAATATGTGGACGTGACAGTTTACTACGCAATTATGTGTTCATTTCCAATGCGTTGGAATGTGTAAAAATTTAAACATGGTTAATACGAGGTAACAATGTTTTTTTTTATCTGAAATGTGTTGGAATTTGTTATAATTATTTATTGTAATAATGTTTTCACATGTAATACGTAGATTTAAAAGATTTTTAATCGAAGAAGTACACTATCATTGTTAACATTTCGACCTGACGCTTTAGTAGGTAGTAATTGCTTTACATGGAATGCGTTTGAATTTTTACTAATTTATACATGCCATGTGAATAGGCAATATTGTTTTCACCTGGCATACGTAAATCTTAAAGAATTTTAATCTACAAATGCTCTCTATGATTGTAAATATTTCGAGTTGACACTTTAGTAAGTAATAATGTTTTCACTTGTATTGCGTTAGAATTTATACTAATTTCAACATATGTAAGTAGTTTATAATGTTTGAACATCAAATGTGTAGACTTAAACGATCCATAATCAACAAAAGACCTATATGATTTCACTTATCCTGGCAACACAATAAGCTTATAATGTTTCCACTTGAAATGCGTCAGAATTTGTACTAATTTCGACATTATATATAAGTATGTAATAATTGTAATTTTACACTTGCAATGAGGAGATTTAAAAGATACCTAAACAAAATAGGACTATATGATATTACTTATTCCAACATGACATATAAGAAGGTAATAAAGTGTCCACCTGAAATTGGAACTGACACTAATTTCAACATTATATATATGTATGTAATTAATGGCATTAAAATTCTTTGGTAGGGTAATTGTTTTAATGATTATTAATTAATAAAAAGTAGGTAAAAAAATAATACATTTTTCATTAATTTATATTTACGATAATATTTCTTGTGAAACCTGACGTACGGAAAATGGTATATATATATATATATATATATATATATATATATATATATATATATATATATATATATAAAGAGGCATACAGTCAGTAAAAAGAGGAAAATAGTTCAACGCCTCTCAAGGCATACAGCCAACTCAAAGTTTAAGAATATTCTTTCATAGACTAAATAATTAGCTGCATTATAGCTCTTTAGTTTGGTTAGACTAACACCCATCCTGATCCTTGTATCTAATATATACCTTTTTGTTTATATTACACTTGAGCTTTAGACTTGGTGTGCATAAATCACATCTTTATATAAACATTGACTAACATTATTGCATGCACAGACCAATAGTTTTGTATCATGTTAGATATACATTTTAATATATGACTTAACGAAATCTCTCTATCTAATATATATATATATATATGTATATATATATATATATATATATATATATAGCATGTGTATATGTGTGCGCAACTGCGCCTATGTATGTGTCATTAATAATCAAATTGATATCTCGTCTGCGAATCTTATATAAATTCACTAAGAAATAGGTAATAAAAAACTAAATAAATAACTTCCAAATCATTTCTTTTCTATCGATAAAAAGGGATGAGGACGACAAACTTAATAAACATAAGTGTAAACTCTATTAGTTTCTTCCATCGCTTCGTCTGTTGTATCTACAATGGAAGTGCAAATAAGTGAAAGTTACGGTTTTACCAACACATAAAAGACTTGAGAAAGGAGAAAATATAGACTAATTAGATAACATAATAAAATCATAAGAATAAAAAGGTTACTATTAGTTGCAGAGGAAAGAATGCAACGAATACTATTGTACAACGAGCATCGAAAATACGAGTTTAAAGAATAAACGAAGAAAGAACCATATGATCTACTTAATTTTGAAGATACAATGGATATTTTCTTTTAAATACAAAAGCTCTAAAATTATTTCTATGGACTTTATTTTTTAGAAAATAACATGGTCGTAAAAGCAAGAAAATCTAAACATATATCATTGAGTGGGTCTATGTAACATTAGAAAATAACATTGTCGTAAAATCATGAAAATCTTAACATATATCATTGAGTGGGTCTATGTAACATTAGAAATAACATTGTCGTAAAATCATTAAAATCTAAAGATATATCATTGAGTGGGTCTATGTAAAATTAGAAATAACATTGTCGTAAAAGCATGAAAATCTTAAAATATATCATTGAGTGGGTCTATGTAACATTAGAAAATAACATAGTCGTAAAATCATGAAAATCTAAACATATATCATTGAGTGGGTCTATGTAACATTAGAAAATACCATTGTCGTAAAAGCATGAAAATCTAAAGATATATCATTGAGTGGGTCTATGTAACATTAGAAAATAACATTGTCGTAAAATCATGAAAATCTAAAGATATATCATTGAGTGGGTCTATGTAACATTAGAAAATACAATTGTCGTAAAAGCATGAAAATCTAAAGATATATCATTGAGTGGGTCTATGTAACATTAGAAAATAACATTGTCGTAAAATCATGAAAATCTAAAGATATATCATTGAGTGGGTCTATGTAACATTAGAAAATACAATTGTCGTAAAAGCATGAAAATCTAAAGATATATCATTGAGTGGGTCTATGTAACATTAGAAAATAACATTGTCGTAAAATCATGAAAATCTTAACATATATCATTGAGTGGGTCTATGTAACATTAGAAATAACATTGTTGTAAAATCATTAAAATCTTAAGATATATCATTGAGTGGGTCTATGTAACATTAGAAATAACATTGTCGTAAAATCATGAAAATCTTAAAATATATCATTGAGTGGGTCTATGTAACATTAGAAAATAACATAGTCGTAAAATCATGAAAATCTAAACATATATCATTGAGTGGGTCTATGTAACATTAGAAAATACCATTGTCGTAAAAGCATGAAAATCTAAAGATATATCATTGAGTGGGTCTATGTAACATTAGAAAATAACATTGTCGTAAAATCATGAAAATCTAAAGATATATCATTGAGTGGGTCTATGTAACATTAGAAAATACAATTGTCGTAAAAGCATGAAAATCTAAAGATATATCATTGAGTGGGTCTATGTAACATTAGAAAATAACATTGTCGTAAAATCATGAAAATCTAAAGATATATCATTGAGTGGGTCTATGTAACATTAGAAAATACAATTGTCGTAAAAGCATGAAAATCTAAAGATATATCATTGAGTGGGTCTATGTAACATTAGAAAATATCATTGTCGTAAAATCATGAAAATCTTAACATATATCATTGAGTGGGTCTATGTAACATTAGAAATAACATTGTCGTAAAATCATTAAAATCTTAAGATATATCATTGAGTGGGTCTATGTAACATTAGAAATAACATTGTCGTAAAATCATGAAAATCTTAAAATATATCATTGAGTGGGTCTATGTAACATTAGAAAATAACATAGTCGTAAAATCATGAAAATCTAAACATATATCATTGAGTGGGTCTATGTAACATTAGAAAATACCATTGTCGTAAAAGCATGAAAATCTAAAGATATATTATTGAGTGGGTCTATGTAACATTAGAAAATAACATTGTCGTAAAATCATGAAAATCTAAAGATATATCATTGAGTGGGTCTATGTAACATTAGAAAATACAATTGTCGTAAAAGCATGAAAATCTAAAGATATATCATTGAGTGGGTCTATGTAACATTAGAAAATAACATTGTCGTAAAATCATGAAAATCTTAACATATATCATTGAGTGGGTCTATGTAACATTAGAAATAACATTGTCGTAAAATCATTAAAATCTAAAGATATATCATTGAGTGGGTCTATGTAACATTAGAAATAACATTGTCGTAAAATCATGAAAATCTTAAAATATATCATTGAGTGGGTCTATGTAACATTAGAAATAACATTGTCGTAAAAGCATGAAAATCTAAAGATATATCATTGAGTGGGTCTATGTAACATTAGAAAATAACATTGTCGTAAAATCATGAAAATCTAAAGATATATCATTGAGTGGGTCTATGTAACATTAGAAAATACAATTGTCGTAAAAGCATGAAAATCTAAAGATATATCATTGAGTGGGTCTATGTAACATTAGAAAATACCATTGTCGTAAAAGCGTGAAAATCTAAAGATATATCATTGAGTGGGTCTATGTAACATTAGAAATAACATTGTCGTAAAAGCATGAAAATCTAAAGATATATCATTGAGTGGGTCTATGTAACATTAGAAAATAACATTGTCGTAAAAGCATGAAAATCTAAAGATATATCATTGAGTGGGTCAATGTAACATTAGAAAATAACATTGTCGTAAAAGCATGAAAATCTAAAGATATATCATTGAGTGGGTCTATGTAACATTAGAAAATAACATTGTCATAAAGCATGAAAATCTAAAGATATATCATTGAGTGGGTCTATGTAACATTAGAAATAACATTGTCGTAAAAGCATGAAAATCTAAAGATATATCATTGAGTGGGTCTATGTAACATTAGAAAATACCATTGTCGTAAAAGCGTGAAAATCTAAAGATATATCATTGAGTGGGTCTATGTAACATTAGAAAATACAATTGTCGTAAAAGCATGAAAATCTAAAGATATATCATTGAGTGGGTCTATGTAACATTAGAAAATACCATTGTCGTAAAAGCGTGAAAATCTAAAGATATATCATTGAGTGGGTCTATGTAACATTAGAAATAACATTGTCGTAAAAGCATGAAAATCTAAAGATATATCATTGAGTGGGTCTATGTAACATTAGAAAATAACATTGTCGTAAAATCATGAAAATCTAAAGATATATCATTGAGTGGGTCTATGTAACATTAGAAAATACAATTGTCGTAAAAGCATGAAAATCTAAAGATATATCATTGAGTGGGTCTATGTAACATTAGAAAATAACATTGTCGTAAAATCATGAAAATCTTAACATATATCATTGAGTGGGTCTATGTAACATTAGAAATAACATTGTCGTAAAATCATTAAAATCTTAAGATATATCATTGAGTGGGTCTATGTAACATTAGAAATAACATTGTCGTAAAATCATGAAAATCTTAAAATATATCATTGAGTGGGTCTATGTAACATTAGAAAATAACATAGTCGTAAAATCATGAAAATCTAAACATATATCATTGAGTGGGTCTATGTAACATTAGAAAATACCATTGTCGTAAAAGCATGAAAATCTAAAGATATATCATTGAGTGGGTCTATGTAACATTAGAAAATAACATTGTCGTAAAATCATGAAAATCTAAAGATATATCATTGAGTGGGTCTATGTAACATTAGAAAATACAATTGTCGTAAAAGCATGAAAATCTAAAGATATATCATTGAGTGGGTCTATGTAACATTAGAAAATAACATTGTCGTAAAATCATGAAAATCTTAACATATATCATTGAGTGGGTCTATGTAACATTAGAAATAACATTGTCGTAAAATCATTAAAATCTAAAGATATATCATTGAGTGGGTCTATGTAACATTAGAAATAACATTGTCGTAAAATCATGAAAATCTTAAAATATATCATTGAGTGGGTCTATGTAACATTAGAAATAACATTGTCGTAAAAGCATGAAAATCTAAAGATATATCATTGAGTTGGTCTATGTAACATTAGAAAATAACATTGTCGTAAAATCATGAAAATCTAAAGATATATCATTGAGTGGGTCTATGTAACATTAGAAAATACAATTGTCGTAAAAGCATGAAAATCTAAAGATATATCATTGAGTGGGTCTATGTAACATTAGAAAATACCATTGTCGTAAAAGCGTGAAAATCTAAAGATATATCATTGAGTGGGTCTATGTAACATTAGAAATAACATTGTCGTAAAAGCATGAAAATCTAAAGATATATCATTGAGTGGGTCTATGTAACATTAGAAAATAACATTGTCGTAAAAGCATGAAAATCTAAAGATATATCATTGAGTGGGTCTATGTAACATTAGAAAATAACATTGTCGTAAAAGCATGAAAATCTAAAGATATATCATTGAGTGGGTCTATGTAACATTAGAAAATAACATTGTCATAAAGCATGAAAATCTAAAGATATATCATTGAGTGGGTCTATGTAACATTAGAAAATAACATTGTCGTAAAAGCATGAAAATCTAAAGATATATCATTGAGTGGGTCTATGTAACATTAGAAAATACCATTGTCGTAAAAGCGTGAAAATCTAAAGATATATCATTGAGTGGGTCTATGTAACATTAGAAAATACAATTGTCGTAAAAGCATGAAAATCTAAAGATATATCATTGAGTGGGTCTATGTAACATTAGAAAATACCATTGTCGTAAAAGCGTGAAAATCTAAAGATATATCATTGAGTGGGTCTATGTAACATTAGAAATAACATTGTCGTAAAAGCATGAAAATCTAAAGATATATCATTGAGTGGGTCTATGTAACATTAGAAAATAACATTGTCGTAAAAGCATGAAAATCTAAAGATATATCATTGAGTGGGTCTATGTAACATTAGAAAATAACATTGTCATAAAGCATGAAAATCTAAAGATATATCATTGAGTGGGTCTATGTAACATTAGAAATAACATTGTCGTAAAAGCATGAAAATCTAAAGATATATCATTGAGTGGGTCTATGTAACATTAGAAAATAACATTGTCGTAAAAGCATGAAAATCTAAAGATATATCATTGAGTGGGTCTATGTAACATTAGAAAATAACATTGTCATAAAGCATGAAAATCTAAAGATATATCATTGAGTGGGTCTATGTAACATTAGAAAATAACATTGTCGTAACATCATGAAAATCTTAACATATATCATTGAGTGGGTCTATGTAACATTAGAAAATAACATTGTCGTAACATCATGAAAATCTTAACATATATCATTGAGTGGGTCTATGTAACATTAGAAAATAACATTGTCGTAAAAGCATGAAAATCTAAAGATATATCATTGAGTGGGTCTATGTAACATTAGAAAATAACATTGTCGTAAAAGCATGAAAATCTAAAGATATATCATTGAGTGGGTCTATGTAATATTAGAAAATAACATTGTCGTAAAAGATTGAAAATCTTAACATATATCATTTAGTGGGTCTATGTAACATTAGAAAATAACATTGTCGTAAAAGCATGAAAATCTTAACATATATCATTTAGTGGGTCTATGTAACATTAGAAACAACATTGTCGTAAAATCATGAAAATCTAAAGATATACCATTGACTGGGTCTATGTAACATTAGAAAATAACATTGTCGTAAAAGAATGAAAATCTTAACATATATCATTGAGTGGGTCTATGTAACATTAGAAAATAACATTGTCGTAAAAGCATGACAATCTAAAGATATATCGTGTAGTGGGTCTATGTAACATTAGAAAAGGGAGCGATGTCCGATAGATCTGCCATCTTTCAGTATAGAGTGCCATTACTATCATAATACTTATTACAGGCGCCTGTTGATACTTTGAGCAAATTTCCTCTGACAGTGTTGAGCCAGCTTATTTTGAAGAATGAACTTTCTAGTGAATAATTCAGTCCAAGTGTCCAGAGTCTCATCGATATCTAGAATACGGAAGATGATGTTGCTTTGTCTTTTTTGCATAGTAGAATAACTTACTTTTCTAATATATACAGCGTCTGGTATTTCAAAATCGATAAAATGAAAGACGACACCATATTTAAACGATGGTCCAAATTGATCGGGCTATGTCATAAGCCTTACGTTTTTTCATCACATATTTGTCAGTGCAGTGAAAGGTCATTTTTACATGAGTAGAATTTACTTCGATATGTGAGTAGATTTAATAATATCACATATAGAGATATGAATCAGTATGAGATATGTAATAGTCCGTTTGATTTTAAAACTTAATTGCGAATCTGTCGGTCATTTCCCTGATTTATCACGTTTAATTTGTTTTTGCTATTAAAAAAATTACACAGTTTATCAATTGACTTAAAGACAATATGACATTTCCATATTTATTCATGCAAATCTGATGCAAGTTCAAAACAGCCGACGTAATTTCATTTCTTGTTTGGTCAATTTAATAGAAGTTTTGCAATTATATTATCATTTTTATTTATTGAGACGAAAACCTTAATTTCATTGGGAAAGTTTCGAAATTCACTAAGGGGTATTTGATATCTAGTACTGATAAATATCACAGAGATTAAATGATGTGGAGGCCGACTATTTTGTCTTCTCTGAGGACAGAAAGTACGTCTGATAGTCTTTTTCTATCAAGAATATTTTACTTTATTATAAACAGGTATAGTGCCAGCACCTTCTGAATAATGAATAATTACTATTTTTCCTTTTATCTAAAATGTTTTTGTATTAGTATGTTTGTATATAATGAATATAGATTAAAATAAATCTAATTTTAACACTTGCATTTATTTTGATATGATTTATTTAATTTGGACCCTTATCAATTTTCAAGATTTATTACGTTACCTTGTGGGTTAAGGATTACATTCGTATCGAGATGCAAATGATTTACGGCTTTAATACAGCTAGAGAAACATACAGACCAAACGCAAATTATTTAGTGCCCAGGAATTCCTACCAATCTCTGTCTGATGTAATTCAATCAGTTTTATTTCTCAAATAAAATTCGACTACAAAGTAAAGTATTAACTAATTAGAAACCGTTCATTTTATCAAACACATTAAACGAAATTAGTCAGGAGGATACACAAGTAAATTGGTAATTTTTAAGATGATTTGCTCACTTAACACTTGTTAGTTTTGGCTTTCTTTCAAGAGATATTTAGCTGGCTGTCCTTAAGCCACACTCAAGATTTGAATACAATTTGTAATCGGTACAAGCACGGACAATATTGGTATGTCTTAAAAATAAAATCTCTCCAGACAATGAACGTAGCCACTTGAGCTAATAAGAACAAAATATGATTATAGTTAAGACAGGAGGGACTAAATTATTTTCATCCTGAAATATAATAAGGTCATACATATAAAAGAAAAGATTCAGCATAAAAGGTTCCACCTGTTCATATATAGAAAGCTACTAGGATATGAAACAATAAAAATAAAGTAGCACAACAGGAAATTAATAAACATTACTCGGCCAAAGAGCCAAAGAAGCTGAAGCAAAAAAAGGCAGGACATGGTCAAATTATCACTCAGTAATAATTTCTATCTAAATTTATTTAAAAATGTGTCTGATTATACACACACACACACACACACACACACACATATATATATATATATATATATATATATATATTACTACTTCATTTAATCACATAAATTAATATACGAAAGTATAAATTTATGCGTAAACTTTAAGTACTTTATTCAACAGTGCTCAATACGTAGGTAGAGCTAGGTAGTAAGTTATAAAATATATATGGCAATTAAGCTACACAGAATATTCCGCGTTTCATCCACGTTAGGATTCATCAGGCTTATGCTTAACAATAAAAAAATTAAACAATAAAAAGTGGACACCATGACAAAAATAAAACTAACATAAAGGACACATATGTAACTAGTAGAAATTATAATAATAATAATAATAATAATAATAATAATAACAATAATAACAATAATAATAATAATAATAATAATAAACCAAATCCGAACAACGTCAACCATACTACAAATAAAAATGAAAATAATAATAACGAACAAGGTAAATGCAACTGTAGATACAGCACACTTTGCCCACTTCAAAATAAATGTCTATTTGCGAAAGAAAACACGAATAGAAAGAAATCTTACGTAGGTATGACTCCCTTAGATTTCAAAACTCGATATTATGACCACAAAAGTACATTCAATAATAAAAAAAAAACATCGAATGAAAACAACTCTAGCAAACAAATACTGGAAACTCAAGGAAAGCTGAGGTTCGCCGGTAGTCGAAAGACAGGCAAACACATGCAGAGACCTAGATGATCCATGTAGATTATGCCTTCATGAAAAATGTGACATCCTATATTTAAAGAACATTTTAAACTGTAGGAGAAAAATAGCGAACAACTGTTTTCCCAGGATAAAATTTACTCTAGAATAGAGATACAAAATAATTTTAAAAATCAACAAGTACAATAGAAAATAAAGAAATAAATATACATACATATACCTGAACTATCATATATATATATATATATATATATATATATATATATGTATATATGTATATATATATATATATTAGCATATAAAAAACACTTAACCTAGATTTAAAATAGGTCAGGACACTAGATATCTACGCTCACCACTAAAATAGCACAAACAAAGGAATGGTCAACTGGAGGTCAACAGGGTATTTGTCCTGTAAGTGCCTGTTCATTGGCTGATAAGGAAGCATGCAGTGGAAATTAGAAAGCTGATTCGCTAACTAAAACCCAATAGAAGGGGAGTATATAAAAACGCGAGACGACCACAAAATTTCCGCATAAGTTTGATGAATCCTAACGTGGATGAAACGCGGAATATTCTGTGTAGCTTAAACATCATATATATTTTATAACTTACTATATATATATATATATATATATATATATATATATATATATATACTGATGTTTAATTTCTTCATGAGTTACATATTGTAATTTCGACATGAAAGCCCATTTAGGTTTATTAAGCAACTAAAACAATTTAATGATAAAGCCTCCAACAACCATACGTTGATTTGTTGTAGGTGCCTTCGTATAAATAAATAGAGAATACATTGAACAATCGATAGTCTTTTTAATATAATTGTAACACTGTTCATATTCATACTCAGAGACCGGGCTCGTCTTCTATATAATCATAGTAATAATGGTTTTGATACGTCCTCCTAAATATTCAAAATTATTGAGTAATAACCTAAGATTTGGATCGTGATTCTAAACAAGTCCTACTCTTCAGTACGCTTAATTTTTGTACCCAGTGAAAATGGTTTCGTTTCGTCTTAGACTAAACTCATTTTTTATAAAAAAAAACATTGTACCCTTTTTTGTATAGTATCTTTTATAAATGGTTTGCTACCACAAATGTAAATAATAATAATAGATGTGATGGACAAAAATCAAATTACGAAACTAATTTTTATAATAAAAAGGGAGCATATGAGATGGGAAAAAGGCATTTGGATGGAAACGAATATTAATTGCTCCCTAAATTCTGAAAATTTTATGGAACAGTTTTGATTAATAAGTAAAATATAACGAACGTAGATCTTGCTATAATAAAAATGGCGGCAGTAACAACATTCGCAATGTTATTTTTCAACATAATGTGTAAGGCCTAGTGAGCAGTATTCCTAAATTTGTTTTCTTTCTAGATAAATATAGCCCATTTTTCTAAAGTATCAACGATAAATTAATTTCAGTATTAACTTACAAGTAACAGATCGGTTCCACGTAACGAAAGAGCTGCTTCAAAAACACATATATTTTAAGAACTGTTGAAATAAATAAATCATATTTAATAAATACTTGGTCCTGAAAATGTACTTTATTGTATTCTATATATATATATATATATATATATATATATATATATATATATATATATCGTGGAAGATTTGTACAGTATCAGATAGCAGTTCGATCTTAATCTATGCTGACGACATCTAACAGCTAGAAACACGCATGTCCATAGGTATACCTTTATACACCTTAATAATATTTAATAATAAAAGTAAATAGTTACATCCCTTCCATAAATAACAAGCGCGATTCATCGTATATACATATGAATAACTGGAATGTTTTTTTTTTTTTTTTAAACCGCTAAGTTAGCACAAAAAAAAACAATACCTCCGTTTCAATGTTGTTAATATCGCTAAAAGCCGGCATCAATAAATCTTATATATATGTATATATATATATATATATATATATATATATATATATATATATGACCTTGTAACGGGAGTTGCAACCCAACATCCGGTTTACGACTTCTGGTTCCGCATGCGTACACAAACATAAACACATAAGAGCGTAAATAATCAACTTGACAATAAAACATATCGTTTTACTGCGTACGTTTTATGCGTCCTAATTGTTTATTTATTTTTCGCGTTTAAATTATCCAATTAACAATTGTTAATATTTTCTGCTTTTTTATATCCTTCATTTTCGGATTCTCTTAATTAGTTTTATTGACCTTATTATTAGCATATAAATTAAATATTTGACCCAATGTCTAATGAACGTTTATTTAAAATAAATGTAAAAGTTACATTTTATTTTCATTTTCTATTTAAATGCCATTCTTAATATGGGGAGAGTGTTTTTTTAACTATTCTGTACTTTCAACTTACAATTTCATTTAAAAAAGATATATCAAAATTTTAAGTTAACATTAGGATTATCTGTTCAGTGCATATTTACCTATAAATGTGGCAAACCACTCACAATTCAATGGTTGTAAGATTTTTTTTTCCAAAATAAACAGAACGAGGCATAGAAATATATCTATATTCTTTTTTCATTTTAATATACTTTCATAGAAATGTTTCTGTTATGTCAAAAAAAATTATTTCTTTACTTCACAAGTCACAAGGGTCACGCCCATAGATTATCTCCATAGCTAATGTAACATACTGACCCAACGGGTAACGGGTAGTCTAATATATGTATATATATATATATATATATATATATATATATATATATATAATTGTTTCCACATCTCCAAAAAACGCCGCAGCCCACAAGAGCCATGCTAGCTAACGAACCGTCTGTCGCGGTTTGCTTGATCTGTGTTGGTTAATAGAATTTCTTGTGTGTTGGGAGTTCGCTCAGTTGGTAGAGTGCTTTCCTCGCGTGCAGGTAGCTCGGGTTTCAAATTCCGGGTGTTGATATGTATGACTGATGAGCCCAGATTAGGGCTAAACTCGAATTTTAGACTTTCGGTTCGTTAGCTTGCATGGCTCTGGTGGGATGCGGAGTTCTTCGAACTGTGGTAATAATTATATATAATCTCTCACATTCTGAGAATTATACATGTGTATATATATTAATATATATATATATATATTTATATACACACATATACACACACATATATACATATGTGTGTGGGTGTGTGGGTGTGTGTGTGTGTGTGTGGAAGCGTAATATTTTAAAATTCACATGTTAAACGTTGTATTTTAGCACTTTGTAGATTTCGTGCGTGCATTTGATGTTTTAAATTCACGCTTGTTAAACGCATCTTTAGCTAATTTGTAATAATATCTTATTAATGAATTTATTTATAGTTAAACATTCCTGCCCATGGACTTTAGCATTTTATTACTATTTTAAAATATCTTTTTTTTCTTTTTAACTTTTTGGTGTATTGTAAACACAGTGCTGTATTAAAATAGAATAAAAACCTAAATATCTCCGTAACGACGATGTGGAATATGGAAGAATATGAACTAGAGAAGACAGAAACGAATTTTAAATGCGACACATTCGAAATAAGCTCACAATCAATAGCTCATATATGTAAAATAAATAAATTAATTATAAAAGAATGCATATAAAAAAGCGTGTTGTGTAGCAGTGAATCCCTATTTAAGGATGGCGAGAAGTTCATATTGGGGCACATATATAACACGATCAGGTGGTCACTGGCATGTGACCGCCTTCGCCTGTTACACTTATCGTCTTAGACACGTTCAATGAAGATGTAACGATGGGCCTGAGTATCAATAGGAAAAAGGATACCTGAGATGTTGGACGTGGCTGTGTGGCTCCTTCTTCTTCCATGAAATGTATTGACGTTTGGTTACATTCGGGTTGGAATCTTCCTTTTCCTCAGAGCCGCTTCTTCAATGAACGCATTTATGGCAGACACAAAAAAACGACACACGGCACAATTGTAATATATATTGTATAATCTTGTCTATTTATTTAAAAAAATATATATTACAATACAATATACAAATTATAATTTATTTTTACTATTAAACCTAGGCAATAGGTTCTTCCAAACTAAATAGCCTACCCATACTAGTGTTGAGGGAGGGGGTGCCCTCCACATTTACGGAGATACAGGAATGTGTGTGCTCACCTTATGACGGTCCGGACAGAAAATAGAGAGATCTATTAAGGGAATTCTGGAATGTATTTCTTTGTATCTCTACGCGTATGGCCAAATCACCAGTCGGTCATGCTGTAGAGTCTGTTATCAACAGTGGCACTGAGGGATAGTGGCACGCATATATAACGGGAATCATGTAAGACAGACATAACGATAGTGATTATGAAAGAGGAGACATTTATATATAGTACACTTCTTTTAACACATATTAGAGGAGAGGAGGCATTTATAGACATTACTTGTGATGTAGCAGATGGGGCACATAACGTGGATGGGGTTATAATGTTCATTATAATTGATGATAAAACACAATTACCTTTCCTGTGTGATGAAGAATGAAACAAGACAACAGTTACAAATAAAGGTTGACTTCTTTATTAATCTAATCGACCGGTCGATTGACGTCAGGAATTCAAATTTAGATCTACATAGTCTAAATGTTCTCCCTTCACTTCCGATGGATTAACTGACCAACTCTCTGGCTTCCTTGCTGACTGACTTTTCTTTTCTGGACGACTAAAATTCGAACCCATAATGTGGAGAAATGTCCTTTGTCTATGACGTCAGAAGTGTATCTTTCAAAGGTGACCAGTTTCACGTGGTTTTACATATGTTTGTCGAAACACACTTCTGGCGAACAAAAGGATCCTCACTTCTAATCAAACCTATTTTAAACAATAAAATTTATTTTGCATTATTCATTCTTTTAGCAGACGTTTTAATATTCTGATCTCTAACAGCATGACAATCAACTCTTTTATCGGATGTAAACAATATTTAAATATTCTAATAAAATGTAACAATAGACAACATTTCTAACATTCCGTTACTTACCTTTGATTGCAGGGATCGATTCTAAGTTTATCCTAATTTTATTTTCACTTATCTAATATTCTTCTTATTTACATGGAGAGGAGACAGCCCTTTTCATTGTGACAAATGAACACGACTAATTTATGAAACATGTGTGTTTAAGTTAAAAAGAAAAGAAGAACTGAGCATAGGAAATGAATAATGATGGAAAACAAAATAAAATGTTTTCATTTCTGAAGACGAAATAATAAACGCGATAGATATATCCTAATAACAAGAATAATAAATAAAAGAAATTATCGAATTAGTGCAGTTTAAGTAGTAAAGTAATACATGTGCATGATATAAGTAATGTCCAAAAAAAGTAAGCAGTATGGAAATAGGATGAAGTATAATGAGCACAGATTATGTCGGAGAGGAAGAAAGAAAAACGAAAGCATGTTAATAATAAGTAAATGGTAGACTGAAGAAACAGAAAATTGAGAAGATGGTGAATATACTGACCAATTTCTTTATAGGAAGGGGGTCGATAGGTAAACTTCAAACGCTGATAAGCATTCAAATAAAAAGACGAACTCCCCAAGAACCATTAATGAGAATAGTGTGTCATTAATCATAGTTAAGAACAGATCAGCAGCCCGATACAACACGAGGTTATTCGTTTCGGATTGAAGACATAATGAGACTTTAATGAGAATAAATGTGTTTCTTTCTTTGAAATACTTTCCTAGAAGACAGAAAGGTCATCATTAAAAAGGATAATCGTTCGAGAATGAAGCTAGCTAATATCAAAGGAAATCGTTTGACTGGAGCTTGTCAGTTAAAACAAGTGACAGTTAAATATGTTCTAATAAACAGTCGGTGTGTTACGCGTTGTATTACACTTGTCAATAGGTCAACACTTATGACATTATAGAATAAACTAGGGTTGATTTTTAACAATAGATAATACAAAAGAATCTTATAATACGAATGAGAACAAAAATTTCAATAAACATATGAAAGTTTGTATCAAGGCAATAATATGCGCTTGAGCGTACAACAATGGAAATAACTTATAACAAAAATGTATTGCGTAGTACATGAAAGAATACTTATTTGCGGAAAATCTTAATGCAATATTCGTTTTCAGCACACTCGAACACCTGTAGAAACAAGTTCTTCAAGGCAGGTATTGTGTTGGTCTAGCAAGTCACAATTAATAAATAAAGACCACTCCTAAAAAAATAACAGACGCCTTCCGAAAAGTGATTATAAAGTGTGTGTTCATTTTAGGGTAAATTAATGTAAAAATAGTGATCCCCCTCTTTTCGAAGCTTTAATTCTTTCATATGTTTTAAAAGTTTTCTTTTTCTGGAATCTTAAAGTTATGTTTGTTTTCAGCACCTTAGAAAACCCTTAACAGTCGTAATTTTAAACGTTTCTTGGGGGGTCGAAAGATATTGCACGTTTACCAATGTTTCAAAAATAATATTTTTCCTAGTTTTGCATATGAATTACACAATATCTAATATTTCCCCAAAATCTCTGGCATCAGTGGAGGGAGAGAGTTTATATATTTGTGCTTTTTCGATTTATTTTTGGAAATTATTTTTTTTTATTTATCTAGTTATCTTATTAATGTTTATTTTTTAAATAAATACCGTTTTAAAAAATAAATAGAAAAAAAAGCAAATTGGTAAAATTCGAAAATAGAAAAAATGAAATAAAAAAGGATATTTATAGGTTAAGTGACTTTATATAGGTGGGTGGTCATTTACAAAGGCCTCTTTATCATAATTCAGCAAATTGGAATAACTTATATAGGAGAAAACTTGCTATAAAGTAAGTGTAAATATTTTACTTAAAACCTCCGAATATATAGTAAGACAGGAAAAAAATAAATCGGCAGTGAACATAGTAAAAGTGAAAGTTTAAAAAAATTATATTGCATAAATATATACTATATCTATATCTATCTATCTATCTATATATATATATATATATATATATATATATATATATATATATAGATAGATAACCAAATAAAATAAAATAATAGCATAGGTATATAGACTGATTCGTTAGATTTAATATTTAAATGAATAAAAATGAAATGGTTTTATTAAATAAATGATAATGAGTTATTCCCCTTCAATAAATATAAGAATAATGTAAAAGAGTACAGGAGAAAAATGCATGAATTACCTTCCTCATCTAATATACATCAGAAATAGCTGAGCAGGACCGGATGTCATGAAAATTGAGAATCAGATGGGGCACAATTATTTAACAGATTATTACACAAAAATATTAATTAAATAATAAATAATTGATAAATTGCTACTAAAGTAGAATATATAGGTAGATAGAGAGAAAGCTACGGACAAGCTATAATTAAATAAACAATAACATTATTAAAAATAATGGATGCAATCCGTTTTTCCACGGTAAACTAAATAAGCAAAAATGGCGTACGAGCGCCTTATATCATTTACAATTAAATGGTCCCCGCTAATATTGGGCTTAACCCCGACGGTACCAATGTTTCAGTGAACAAATAAACACGCGCACACACACACACACCCACACACACACACATATATATATATAAATATATATATATACATACACACACATACACACACACACACACATATATATATATATATATATATATATATATAGTTAAAACATTCTGAAATCCGCTTATGAGAAAAGGCTCTCAAACGTGTACACTTTAGTCATAATCGCCTATTCCGTCTATCATCAGAGTATTTCTAGTTTGTGTTATAGATATTTGTGGAAGCTTTTGCTATAAAAAAAATCTATCTAAGAACACTGCCAGATACATAAGAAATATTTGTGTAAAATTTCATGAAAAATCGGGGTTCCTATGCAACGAACTCACAATCATGGTCCAAATGTATTTATATAATATATATATATATATATATATATATATATATACATATATATATATATATGAAATTTATTACTGTGAGTCAAGAATGAGTTTACAAATTGTTTCAGCTAGAGGAAAATCCTCAAAGAGAGGAAAAAATCCAACTAGCATCGTCAGAATTCATAGATGGACTAAGTTATAAAGTCAAATAAAAATGGAAAAATCGTAGATAAAGGGGAGTTAGAAAAGAAGGGGGAGTGATAGGGAGAGGACGTTGCAGTTTAAAGTGGTAGGAGTGTATTCAATAAGAGAGGGGTTTATAATTAAATATTAATTATGTGTAAATTCTTATATACGTTTTTTTTAACGGTTTAAGCTTAAAAGACGCTACTTTTATTGATAACGGCATAAGTAACGGTTAATTTAAAGGATCACCATGGCAACAGGTTGGAGAGTTAATGTTAGTGAAGGAACGGGTTGAAAATGGGGTTTAAAGTGATTTAGCCGGGCGGGGAGAGATTGAAAGATATTTATTGTTTATAAAATGGAAAGAAAAAGAAAAGGAAAATAAGTTAATGAATTATACTTTACATGTTTATTTTGATAGTATAATGATATATATAATTAAATATAATATATATAAAAACAAATTAGCCGGGCAGGTATAAATTATACGTTACAGGTTTATTTTAATGAAATAAAATATAAAATAGGTGAAAGCTTAAGTAACTTAAATAATAGATAAAAAAAATTAAGGGAAAAAAAAACATTTTTAATAAGTAACACACAAATACAAGCACACGCATAAATATATACAGCAAATGCACATACGTAAATGGGGGAAAAGCACATGCGTGATTATACATACATATATATATATATATACATATATATATATAAACATACATACACATACACAAACATATATATATATGCACACAAACACAGATACGTAAAAATACACGCATATATACATATATAAACATATATATAAATACACATACATCCATATGCACACACTTACACTAAAATACATATACATATATATACATATGCATATACATACATATATATATATATATATAAATATAAATTAGCTGCACACATTTATGTATGTATATATATATATATATATATATATATATATATATATATATATATATATATATACATACATAAATGTGTGTAGCGAATACATTGCTAATTAGAGTTTATTATATATCTACATTATCTTATATTTATAGTCTCAAATGTTTGTTCATTTAACTTTTTTGTGTTCATAAGATTTCTTAGTTTTAGCATTAACAGGTGTGTTCCCTCTTATATTTTTACAGCAAAAATCAATCGGTATTTACTTATATAGTTATTTCTATTTACAAGCGATCTATCTATGAAACCAGTATTAATTCTCCGACAGGTGTTCGTTCTATTTTATTCAAGTAAAATGCATGTTCCTCGGGAGTAAAAGAAAGCTGTGTTTTTATTAATGTGCTTAGGAGTTAAACAATGTTTTCTAATTTGTCATTGCTTTAGAGTACACATGATGTATTTATATATATTTGAACCCTAGGGAGTTTTAACATACAATGAAAGAAATTATGTACTTAAATTATAACTACATTAAAATTAAGGTGTATTACTTGAGAGACATAGTTTTTTTTTGTTACATTTTCACGCCAAACAAGGCACATATCCACTTTGGTATAGGGAGCTATTATCAGGGGCAGCAGCTACTGGGGTACTATGTAGAGAGTTGGGCAGCAAGATGTCGGTTCACGTTACACTTGAACTTCTGCATGTCAGTAAAGTTGGGGAAGCAGGGACCTTGGAGGGAATTCCAAAGTCTAGGGGTTCTGGGGAAGAAACTACTGGAGTAGAATGTTCTTTTACATCTAGGGATCTCTACTATGTGGGGATAGGATTTAGCTGCGTGTCGTGTTTGTCGAGGGTGTTTCTGTCGTGAGAGTACAAGTGCTTGCAGTTCGTCAGAGCATTCACCATTAAAGTGCTTGTAGAACAGGCAGAGGGATTGCAACATTTCGTCGATGGGACAGAGGCTGAAGCTTAGATGACAGTTCAGGACCTATCAGGTTGGCGACTCTCTTTTAAACCTTGGTTAGGAGCGAGAGACGAGTAGCAGATTCACCAGCCTAAATATGACAACAATACTCCATACATGTGCGAATGATAGCCTTGTAGAGATACAGAATACTTTCAGGTGTTAGTAGTTTTCTAGCACGGTAGAAGGATCCTATCTTCTTCATTGCCGTCCTGGCAATGCTTTCAATATACTTGTTCAAACTCATGTTTCCTGTGAACTTTAAGCCAAGGAGTTTAAAAGATGTACTTTCAGATAAAGAGGTATTGTCCATTGCTATTGGTGGTAGAGAAGGTTTCTTGTAATCATTGAAAGAAACAAATTTAGTCTTGGCAGCATTGAATGTGACCATCCATTTTTCCTTATTCCACTACAGATTGGAGGTCATCCTCTAGTGTTTTTGCCATATTTTTAGTACAAATATTAAAAATCACACAATAATAGACTTGTCCATGATACATTTTAAAACGTAAAGTATCGCAAACGAACAATCAATACAACTAAAACGAGTAGCGAAAGCATCACATTGAAAGAAATAACATTAGGCGGAATTAACACATGAAAAACACAAATTGAAATTTAAATGACTGTAAATAACTCTTCCTTTTAAGTTTTAATTATTTATAATCTACATTGAATATCACATATTTAAAGGCGATACAAAGAATTTAAATAAAGCACGTCAGAAGCCGTGTCTAGTTGGCTGGGATGATAGAAAATACTAATTAAATAAGTTTTGAAAAACACAAGAAATACCCCATCAACGCTATGAAATCAAAATGACGACGAATAAAAAAGTCTCCAAAATGTATTGTATTATCGAAGTTAGAATTCAAAGTAAGTATAAAGAAAACATATGCACTAGTGTTGCTACTGATTTCTTAACAGGATTTATTTAGAACTAAAAGGATCATCGCTAGTTACTGTCTTATACAAATATAAGTTAGAGATTTAAGCAGAGATTTATGAATTTCTCTGTTGTCTTGATCGTAATATATATTCACTAACCAACGCAGCAAAATATTACAAAAGTTACTATTTTGTGTTAGGATTACACCAGCTGCACATTGCATAGCTGACTGTGGTTAAACATTTCCTTTATATGACTTTAGTAAAAAAACAAAAAAACAGCAACAGCAATGATTAACATGTATTTAAAATATTCGAAGACAATGATATTTAGTTGAAAGGAGAATGAAATTTCCCCATGTAAAAATCAAATATCATAATTTTAGTTATTATTATTATTATGTTTATGGTCTTCAGTATTTTCGCTGTGTAAACCTTGCGGGATGAAATACATATCACGTGTCATTAAGAATCTTGTTACGCTGTTGTGGCTAATGCTTTTTTATGTATTATATGCGCGCTCTTCCAAAAGTGAATCATCCTATGATGATTATAGAATAGTGTTACGCTATGGTGGTTGAAAATTAGAGTTATTATATGCTAGCCATTTAAAAATGAAATCATTAACTTTTTCAAATAAATGCTATAAAGTTGCAGAGTAAAGAGGGATGCCTTTTTTTACTATTCTACATAATCACCACCGTTTCTAATGAACCGCTGCTCGCTATGTACGATGGCTGTGCATCGGCCTTTGGGGTACTTTTCCCCATACGGAGGTTGTCTTAAAATAAAGTTTCTTTTTTTTAAATTGCTCATTAGATATACAAATGTTAATGGTACTATTTACAACCGAGTGAAGCCATTGTAACTCTGCCCTGGAATTTATTTTTCGACAGAATAAACACGATTCTGAATGCACTTTTGCCAGTTATAAAATGCCGCATCATTTGTTCTGCAGCACATACATGACATGTGGTTCTTTCTCAGTTTTACACAAACAATATCTGCGACAGAGCGATGTAACATTCAGAATATAGATGCAAAATAAAATCTACCATCGCAATGATCCATAAGAGCGGAATAAAAAGAGGTAGCATTATCTTTAGAACGCTTGTAGTCTGGTAGGAGGTGCCTTTTCCAGTTACTTAAAACATGGACGTTTTTAAGTCTAGTCTAAAGAAATTATTATTGTTACCATAAACTAATCAAATTCTTCCTATTTTCAATAAACATAATCAGTAACGATTATCTTAGTGAAAACTATACATGCATTTACCTTTAATTTCGAGTGTTGTTCATAAGTGGTGATCCCATTGTAAAATAATCTAGCAACTTATTTATAAGTCACAGAAAACTGGACGATCTGTATTGTGAGTCAAAGAACCGGTCTCTAATATATTAAACAATTGGGTAGACTAATGTACTCTTAAAAACTTGTTTGCAATGATTAAACACCTTTGTAATGATAAGGGTTATTTTATTTTAAAGATTCTTAGGTTATATGGTGATAATAATGTCGAGAGTAATCGCTTGTCAATGAGTTTTTCCCCCAGAAAGATTGGAAGAAAATATAAATGACTTTCAAAAGATCATAAAAAAAACAACTAAATTTTACTAGAAAAATATGTTTTATCGCCGTCCAGTGAATAATAAAAAAACAACGTCTCAAAAGGTCATATTTAAATGTTTACATCGAAAGTAATCGTTAAAAAGGGAACACAGGAATGAACAAACTTTAACAACGTTAATAATGTTTTTTTTCTTTCAAGATGTACAATCGTTTGTAGTGGGGATCAAATGCAAAATAGGACATTAGGCAGATTGGGCGTCTTAATTAATTTATATTCGACAATCAGGAATGAAACATTTTACTGCTCTAGTAACGCAAGTCGCATATGAGCCGCCTCTTCGAGAGATCTACTAAAAAGAATATCAATGTCTATATCTTTATTCTGCGTCATTAATTGAAGTCAGACATAGAATGAGATGATTAATGCACATTTTATTGAGTTTAATATAACATTAAATATCACACTACATCCTACGTTGTTTCAACCCTGCTGTCATGCTCATATCGACAAGCGACTTTTCTTACGTTCCACGCTCTAATCTTGTTTACTTTGATTATATATATATACATATATTAACTGGTGTAATTCATTCCACTGACTCTCGAGTCTGTCACATATTAGGGCAATCGCAATAAAGTTATATTTATATTTGTCATAGACTTATGATAAATAGCTTTCCTTTCTAAATCTATATTCCACGTGAATAATGATATCATGCTGGGGAATAATAGGTCATAACATGTGATGCAATATGTTCTTGTTAAGATAAATATCATAAGATCAACTTGTGTTCTAATATTTCTCATCGAAACGATACATTGTTCTCGAGAATATGTATACAAAACATAAATGTTTCGATTTATTACCACATTTTCAAATTGTATCGAAATAATTCTGGATGAAGCGTACGTTTCCCATTGACGATTATTTTAAATGAATAAAAATGTTTTTTGTATTTATTTTTATATACAAATAACATAAAACATCATTTGCATTCTAGAGCATAAGTCTTCAGACTCCGACCAGAAGCTAAATCTGACCCAACAACGTCTTTAATTCGGTAAAGACCACTTATGGAAAGCGCAAACATATTCAGGAAAAATTTTTAAATTGGAAACGTGGAAAATCAGTTTTGTGATTTTCTTTTTGTTAAGAGTCACTATTCTGATCGACACTAATCGGATGGTACACTTTTCAATGCAGTAGGGCCGGTTGGTTGTGCTAATCAGTAATGCCTTCGCGGCCGGGGCCTATTAAGTTCTCTCGTGTCAGGGTTGATATATCGTTGTCTCGCAGGTCGGTCGCCCGCTAAAGAAAAAGAAACCGTAAGTCACAATTCGCCGTCCGATTGAAAAGTGCTCAATGCCACAGAAAAAAACTTTGTTCTTTTATGATCAGTTCAAAAATATAGTGTTCATATAATTGACAATTAGTATTTAGGCCTTTCCCTTTCTGTCTCTTCTTGGCTTAGAAATACGGGGCGTTGTGAGGGGAGGGAGTGCACTTTCGACTCGTCACCCCGACTCTTAAATCACTACCATACTCTAACTGGCTTTTTCCAGCTCTGCATAGGATTATGTAGTGCAAGGCGTGGTAACATGGGCTGTTTCTTCCAACCAATCAACTACGACAGCGTTATTTCCTCCTTGTCAAGATTGGGTCCGTCTTCTAATTTCCACGTAATCGCAGCTGATCGCTAGGTCAGAAGACTGTCCGCAAAACGTAAACATTTGTTCTCCAATATACGAATTCGTATTATTTTGCACTGATTCACCACATATGTTTTCCCTCAGCCTTTAAAATGACATTATTGCTGACAGATAATCAAAACATGATTAAAACAATGATTTTTTTTATATTGCTATTTTCTCTAATCAGGGAGTTTTGCTGTCACTCGGACGCAGTATATCGAATAAAGTGTTACGTATGCCCTTTTTAATGGATTTTAAGCTTCCACTCCCTCCCTTGTGGAGCCCAACCACATTTTGGGTAGGTAATGTCACATAATAGAATATGGGATTTGAGAACCCCTTTCACTATAAAGAAAATACATTATAAAAGAATAGCATAAAATACGTTCTGATCGAATTATTTTATATTTTGACACTCCCGGTTAAAATAAGTCAGGTATGTTCATCGTTTGAAAACTTTGGAAAAGCCGGTTGTAGAGAATGTCTGAAATTTTTAGTCGAAGTGAAATGAATCTTTATAAACTGGTGTTGCACAGGGGTGCATATTGGGGACACATTAATGGGGACTCAGAGCAAGCGATTATAATGAGGGAGACATGCATATCTGACTAGAATGATTCTTTTTAACAGATGAGGAGACACATAATACTTTGAAGGGTTGTACAAGAGTACGTTACAAGATGATAAAAACACATTTACCTTTTTGGTTGTGAGCAATGACGAAACGAGACAAACAGTTACACACCTAGTTGGTTTCTTTATTTTTCACACGGCCGATCGATGATGTCAGGTATTCAAACTTGGATGTATATGATCTACGTTCCTCCCTTCCCTTCTAAGGGGCTCTTCTCTCCAACTGATCTATTACCGTGTGTATTCGATGATCTCCAACTCTCTAACTTCGAACCCTCAGAGTCCCATATTGAGAAATATTCCTTTATTTTTGACGTCAGAAGTATGTTTAACAACGTAACTACTTTCACATGGATTAGCAAATGTTTGTCCAAACAAACATTTGGCAAAATAAAGAACCCTCAATTTTTATCTTTTAATACCCAACCTATTTTTAACAATATATTTTAATTCGCATTTTCCATTTTTTTATCTGACATATTTAATATCCATATGTCTAAAAGAAAATCAACAATCGACTCTTTTTCCGAGATAAACCATATTTAGCTATTTAATAGAATTAACCCTGGACTGAAATTATTATTATCTTTAACACTTGTCTACAAGGTTCGAGTCTAGCCTTCTCCTAACATTATTTTCACTTATCTAGTCAACTTCTTACTTACATGAGAAGGGGGCAGCCCTTACATGTAACACTGGTTTTTAATGTTCATGACTTAAATTCAATTATAATAGTGTTTGATCTACGTATTTTTATATATAATAAATAAAAGACAAGAATTAATAGCATAAGAGTTACGCCATAATTTTATAATTATGTGATATGAAAATTATATTACTTGTAAAAGCGTATAATTTAAATGAAGATATGCAGGCTGGTAAGAAAAGGTTTATTAATATTCTTACTGAGATTATAAATTAAAGGAAGATAAAGGAAACATAAATCAATTGACAGTAATTAAGCAACACCATTTTACCTACGTTTTAGACTGGAAGGAAAGAGTGAACTGCGTCGCTTAGGAATAGAGATAACTTTCTTGAAACAGATAATCTTTTGTAAAGTAATAAACTAAGTGAATGTTACCAAAGCAATTATTGTAAATCTTTTTACCAATAGACTAGACGTTGAGAGTCTGCCTACGCTATATCGTTATTTTTCTGGCAAGTCATAGTTCCCCCGCTAAACTTTCACAAAAAAGTACTCGTCCCGTAACAACCACGATCATCAATTTTTCCCATTCTCTGTCAATGCCCAAATCCATGAACAAAGTATTTTTCTACAACTGTCTGACTGTCAAACATTGTTTCACTGGCCTGTTTTCGAGCTACTTGCAAGTCTCTAAGAATAGTGTAAACAAATTGTTGCTGCATTGTTAAATTATCAAATTAAAAAAAAATCAGTAACAATTATCTTAATGAACACTATGCATTTCTTAAACTTTATCCTCGAATGTACTTCGGCGTTCATAAAAAGTTACCCACTTATAAAAAAACAAGCAACTTATTTATCATTTTATCATTCACAGAAAACTACACGACCGGTATTGGGAGTTAAAGGACATATATCTAATATATAAAAAATAAGCCAGACTCATAAACTATTAAAAACTGGTATATTCTCCTTAAAGCAACGATTGGACAATTTTTATAATAAAGGTTATTTCATATTACATTTTCTTAGGGACAAAGGTCATAATAATGTCGAGATAAACAGCATGCTGGCCTTGTTATTTCTCCTTAGTAACAGAGGCAGAATATATAAATAACCTTGCATGCTGTTTCAAAGGAACTAGAAATAGAAACCACCAAATTTTAATAGTAAAAATATGTCATCATCGCTGCTTAGATAATAATTACGAACAAGGTCTCAGAAAGTTATAATTAAATGTTTACATTGAATGTAATGGTTGAAGAGTAAGGACAGGCACAAAAAATTAATAGTGTTGGTAAATGTTTTTTTAAAATTAAATAAAGTTATAAAGTCGTTTCGAGTTTATCGAATACAGAATAGGACATAAGGAAGCTTTTACTGATATTGGAGAAGGAGACCTGGTAGTAGGGGTCTACGTTTTAATTAATTATATCCGACAATCAGAAATTAAATCATTTTGAGAAAGTTTTACTGTTATAGTAACACGTCTAGCATGTGAGCAGCCAATTCGCAAGGTCAATGCTAGTAAAAGGGAAATAAATGTCTATACATTTATTCTGCTCGATTAATTTAAGAGAGACGTGGAATGAGATAATTAATAGGACATTTAACTGAGTTTAATATAAAATATTAAATAATCACTGCTAATGAACTAAACTTTAAAATTTGGATCAATTCAGGTGCTCTTCATCTGACGGTTTGCTTGAATTACTCGAGCAATAACACAGTATATTCTACGTGGTTTATGCACTTCTGTAATGCTCACATCGACAAGCTACTTTCCTTATGCGCTACTCCCCTATACATATGCTGAAGCGTATTACTATTGCTTATCTAGTTTACTTCTATCGACACATTATTAACTGATGTAATTCATTCATCTTACTCCCGAGTGTGTCACATATTTGGGAAATGGCGATAAATTTATATTTGTATTTGTTATAACATTATTATAAATAGCTTTCCTTTCTTATTCAATATTAAACTCGAATAAGTATATCATCCCGCTTGAGAATAATAGGTCATAGCGTGTTTTACCGTATGTTTTTGTTAAGATAGATATCATGAGACTAAGTAACATTGTAGTAATATGCATCTAAACTATTTATTGGTATCGAGAATATGTATATACAACATAGTTTCCATTCATCAACATATCGGCAAATTGTTTCAAAATAATTCTGGATCAAGCGCATATTTCTCATTACCGATTATTTTAAATAAATTAAGAATATTACTTTTGCATTAGGCGTGTTTAATAAAAATAATAACATTATTTGCATTCTAGAGAAGTAGTTTCCAAACTTCGACCAGATACCAGATCTGACACGCCAATGTCTTTAATTCAGATTGCAGACCACTTATGGAAAACGTGAAAATATTCCGGAAAATATATTTAAATTATAAGATGTAATATTAGTTTTGTGTTTTTCTTTTTGTTAAGAAAATTATTAAGTAAATAAAAGCTTTAAGCACCCATTTCACTAAAAAGAAAATCTACTAAAGTAAAAAGGTATAAAACACGTTCGGCTCCAGATATGTTATATTTATATGAGTTTCGGAGATTTTCAATTTTACCTCTTTTATTTAACAGAAACTGAACTCATTAAAATATTTTAATACAAAAGTGAGATACATATAGGCTTCATCAGAAGATCGTTCGATTTGGAGTTCAATTGTCTATATCCAGATGATAGCAAATCTGTGTTTTTTTAATGATTTGCTGAGATTTTAAAAATTTACTTTGGCCGGTTTAACGTAAAATATTTTCCTGTAAAAAGAATGTGTGATTTATAAGAAAGTAATATTATTTTGAGATCAATTTTTTTCAATTTTCGATAATGATTTGGTAAGATCTAATATTTTTCCCCGGTGAACATCAATATTTCCCTGTAAAAATTCTTCATTTCATCTAACAGTAATAGAGACTCATTTAATATCGGATTTTTAAAAATTCTGATTACTTATCGGATTAATTGCTATACAAAACATATCTGCATATATGAAATATCTTTGCGTAAAATTTACAAAAAAATAAGCCCAGTTTTTTCGGAACTTATGAAAAAGAAACTACGGCCACATGATGTAGTTTTTAAATTATAGTAGAGATTCTAGTAGCTTATGTACAGGAGAATAAGCATGTTTTCGAATAACATGCTTATCTTGTTTACGCAATGAAGTCTTCGTGGGGAGTCAGTCACCGTTGTGCTCAGCATACGATTATCTTCACATATACGACTGGTAGCACCATTGTAGGCTCTTATTCAATCCTTTAAGGATCATGGTTATTTACTGTTTGGAAATAAGATAGGCTAAACGATTTAAGTAGACATTTATTGATTTATCTGTTTTCTTAATCGTAAGCTATATTCACTGAGCTAACGCAGCAAAGTGCTTTCCAAAGATTGAGAAGAGTGATGCTCATCTATAAATACATGTGGATGGGGACATCTTTATTTTTCCTTTCTGTAAATTCTCATTTTTCAACAACTGTCCGCATGGCAAACCTTGTTGCACGAGCCTGTTTCTCTGCTGCTTACTACTGTTATATAGGAGTCTTAGAGTCTTATAAAGAGTGATGTTGAGAGACTTAGTAAGAGATATGCTGCGTTCTGTGTTCGTGTTATGAAGAGATTCATATATATAAAATTCCCATACTTAGAAGTGTTAGTGAGGAGGTAGTGTTGAGCCAGTCTTAGTGTTCACTTTGTAGATATGAGATGTCGAGACATTGTCTATTTAAAGATATTTTACACACATGATATATAAGACATATAATGACAATTTTCACTCTACCTCTTGGTAGAATTACAACACAAAGACGACGTTTATAAAAACACATGATGGGTTTATTTCTTCTCCAACCGGTCGTGGTTTTCTTAGTCCAGAATTCAAAGTTTTACATTCTATGTTTCAAAGGTGACCGTCTCGCTTCCAAACGTTCGACTGTCCATGTCTGGACTCAAGACTGCCGTCTCTCGTCCTCAGACTCTCTCTCAGACTCCCCTGACTCTCCATCCTTAACTCTAAATTTTCTTACTATATCGAGAACTTCCCATTTTCCATGACGTCATACACATGTTAAAACATGTGTCTTCTTTCACGTGTTCTGGAAATGCGTGTCCGAAACTTTTTCCTTTGTTTACAAAAGGAATTTTAACCTATATTCCAAGTAACATATCTTTCCAATATGTTAAAAACATGTTTATTAAATTATCATATAGTTGCATTCCTTTTCTTTAAACTATTTTATCTCTAAGCTAAACAATGGTTTGTTTTTACATTCTATTTGCTAATTCTCTCTCGTAATCTATTTCTAAACCTTAATTACGAGGTTCGAATTTCGTCTATTCTATTTCATTTTTACATTTAACTAAATCTCTCTATTCTTATACTTACATGAAAAGGGGGCATCCCATCTCATGTAACATCCCTCCCTTGCATATTTCACAAAAATGTATGTATTTTTAAATTCAGTACATTTTTTTACATCTACACAACCACACGGCTAGGAAAGATCAGGCTAAAAAAAATCTCTTTCAGTCAGCCCTCCTCGGCCGACTTCACAATTATTTTACTTTTTTAAGATCAGAATCTTTCTGATCTACTTGGCATTTACTTTTTTGGGTGTAGGGTCTTTACCTATGATTCACATCAGCTACTTTCCAGCCACCCATATGCCACAGAGTAGAGGTTTCCACCTCCCTCGAAATGGACGACTCCCTTCGTCCCAAAAGTGTCCTGATCGTCTCTTTCCATATGGTTAGTCTTATCAAGTATGGCTTTGTTTTTTTTTATTCTATAACTATCTTATACGGGACATACCAAAGCTCATAACTAATCTTCTTGGTTGGCTTTAACTATCAAGATATACCTTTTTTCTCTCACACGGATTCACTCGGATTTCCTTGCTTGGATTCTTGAAACTTCGACGAGGATTTAGAAATATCACCCCTAACTAACTAACACGTTTTGCGCCACAACACCTTAATTGCGCACTAACTTCTATCTAATAGCCCGATTTTTTGTTATTTTTCTTCTCTCTCACCAGAGCTTCCAAGATCCAGCAGATATATCCCACATTCATGCGTCTTTACAAAAAATACAAGGTTATATCTTTCTTACGTAATCTACGGTATAGTTTTGCCTGTCTCTACCTCATTAAGCTATATGTGATTGCCTCGGGACTACCTATCATCGGTTTACTGGTCCCCTTAAGAATTTTCGTATTCTTTCCAACGCCTGTTTATTAATTAAGCCAAGTCTTACCACTGGCTTGGAGTCGTTAAGCACGACCAGCTTCTTTTAAGCACTTAATTAACACAGGTTCCCAAATTTTTCGAATAGGGGCACATATTGTGCTTATCAATCCCTACCAAGTCACTTTTCTTGGAAAAAAATATAGGATCTCTAAAAAAAAAACCAAATGCTAAAAAAAACATCTTTCTTACGGCTTATCACATCTAAAAACTCTCTAAATACCGTTTACGTAATTTTAATTCTTGTCCCCCTTCTAAATTTCTAACTGAATCCGTAAGCAAACCATACGTCTTAACTAGTTTTATTTTTCCTAGACTGTTTAAATCTAATGTATATTTACTGATGACTTTGAATTCCTGCTGTGAAAACAATAACATTTACATTAATACATATTTACAATATGGTTTCACTTTCAACACATTTTCAAAAGAAAATACCTTAATACATTTAAAGATTTTGCAACAAAACAAAAAAATCCTTACATTATACATTTCAAAAGTATGTTAACACAAAAGAAAAAATTGTCCCTTTTTCAAAGACCAGAACAATTAAAACACACTAAAAAACGAAAATATTCACAATGCATAAATATGATTTTCATTTCGGCATCCTTTTTTATAGTGTATTTTATATATTTATTTATTTATTTTTAAATACTCAAGAATTTAAAAAGTACTTTCGACTTTTGAAACTAAACTCTTATTTATTATGAGTGACAGTTTAATTGCAAACAATTCAGATATTAACACACATTCTTATGAATGACACACTGTCCTATTTTCTATTTGTGTGCGGCCGTATTCAACAATTTTTCTCTTGTTTTTATTTTATTTATGAATGAAATATTCGTGGGTTGTTTTTTTTTAACTGACCGTATCTCTTTTATCATTCATTACGGCATATCGGCTTTTGTCATTTTTTTAATATTTTCTTGTAAACTTTAGATTTCTGTGTGCGTGTGTGTTCAATTTTTTTTCCTCTTTTTGTTCGCATTTCTGTGATCGTGTGATGTTTTGTTTTCCGTGGTGTTATTTTTTTTAATTATCTTGGACCCTTTTAAAAAGTTGTGTTTTTTTTTTATTTTTCCGTGGTAACCGAAGTTCTTTTTTTTTTCAACCAACCCTTGCTGGGTTGTCTGGTCGCTTTCGGCTCCAAATTGTATTTTTTTATATTTAGGAGTCTTATTAAAGTGATGTTGAGAGACTTAGTAAGAGAGATGCTGCGTTCTGTGTTCGTGTTATGAAGAGATTCATATATATAAAATTCTCATACTTAGAAGTGTTAGTGAGGAGGTAGTGTTGAGACAGTCTTAGTTTTCACTTTGTAGATATGAGATGTCGAGACATTGTCTATTTAAAGACATTTTAAACACATGATATATAAGACATATAATGACAATTTTCACTTTACCTTTTTGATAGAATTACAACAAAAAGACGACGTTTATAAAAACACATGATGAGTTTATTTCTTCTCCAACCGGTCGTGGATTTCTTAGTCCAGAATTCAAAGTTTTGCATTCTATGTTTCAAAGGTGACCGTCTCGCTTCCAGACGTTCGACTGTGCAAGGCTGGACTCCAGTCTGTCATCTCTCGTCCTCAGACTCTCTCTAAGACTCCAACTGACTCTCCATCCTTAACTCTAAATTTTCTTACTATATCGAGAACTTCCCATTTCCCATGACGTCATACACATGTTAAAACATGTGTCTTCTTTCACGTGTTCTGGAAATGCGTATCCGAAACTTTTTCCATTTGTTTACAAAAGGAATTTTAACCTATATTCCCAGTAACCTATCTTTCCAATATGTTAAAAACATGTTTATTAAATTATCCTATAGTTGCATTCATCATGTAACACAACATGGACGCTGCTTGTCCAGTGTCAAACAAATGGTTGATGTGCCGTAAAATAATCGAATTCTTCCAATTTTCAATAAAAACAAATCAGTAAGAATTACCTCAGTAAACACTTTACATTCATTTACATTATTCTTCGAGTATTCTTCGGGCATTCATAACTAGTGAGCTTCCTGTAAAAAAAAAACAAGCAACGTGATTATAATTCATAGAAACTAGACAATTTTTACTAGGAGTAATCCTTATCCTCGAGTGGTTTCTTGACCTTGATAAGTGGTGATGCCTATGTAAAAGAAGCCCATTTCAAATATATAAGAAAATGAGGTACACTAACTGAACTTATAAAAACTGGTCTATTCGTATTTGAGCGACGATTGGACATCTTTATAATGATAGGAGTTATTTCATATTATAGTTTCTTAGGTACTAGGGTCATTAGTATTCGGAGACTTACGGCATGTTGGCCTTGAATTTTCCCCCAGACACAGGAAAAGAAAATATAAATAACCTTGTATATTTGTTTCAAAGGATCTCGAAATAGAAACCACCAATTTTTTTATAGAAAAAATATGTTATCATCGCTGCCCAGTGAATAATAACGAAGAGCGTCTCAGAAAGTCATATTTAAATGTTTAAATTGAAAGTAATCGTTAAAGAGGAACGAAAGGATCAAAGAAACATGTTTATTCTGCTTGATTTATTTAAGACAGAGGTGAAATGAGATGATTAATAGGACATTTTATTGATTTAAATATAAAATATGAAATAATCCCTGCTAATGAACTAAACTTTTAAATGTATATCAATCCAGGTGCTCTTCATCTTTTTAAAGACAGTGTGCTTAAATAACGCAGTATATCCTACGTGGTTTACACACTTCTGTAATCCTCACATCGACAAGCTACTCTCCTTATGCGCTACCATCCTATACATTTGCTGAAGCGTATTACTATTTCTTATCTAGTTTACTTTTATCAACACATATATTAACTGATATAATTCATCCCACTTACTCCCGCGTGTACCACTTATTTGTGAAATAGCGATAAATTTGTATTTATATTTGTAATTGTCACATTATAAATAGCTTTCCTTTCTAAATCTATATTAAACTTGAATAAGTATATCATCCTGTTCGGGAATAATAGGCCATAACGTGTGATGCAACATTGCCTGTACAGTAATCAATGGGATAATATTGTAGTAATCGCTAGTAATCGAAATTTGATAAAGTGTCTTACTTAAGGGGGCTGTCCACCAGGAACTTTTTTATGTTGGACTTGAAGACATTCAGGTTGTAGTCAGGTGGGAAACGAGCAAACTGAAGAGAGTTCCACAGGCGTGCATTTCTAGAAAGAAGCTTTTTTATGGAATATACGTTTTGATTTAGGCACAGATAAAAAGTGGGGAAAATTACCGGCAGCGGTTTCAGCTAAATGGTGTTTATCGTGAAAGATTGGCGAGGGGAGACCAGAGATTGGAGCTCAGACGAGAACTTTCCATTGACAAAAACGATAAAACAACAACAGGCTCGAAACGCCCCTTCTGTGGGAGAGAGGTTGCAGAAAGAGAAAAGGGCATCCCCCATTAGGCTACAAAATCTATTATGTACTCTGTCAAGGCAGGATGGGCTGTTTACATGATCTCTTGCTAGATATCGCAGCAGTACTCCATCCTTGGACGTACTTGGCTTTTATATAGATAGAGAATTGCATCAGCAGTGAGATATCTTCTGGAGCGGTAGAAGGATCACACCATTTTTCCAGCAACCTTGGCAACAGATTTCCTGTACGCATATATACTCTTGCGTTTCGTAGTACACACGTTTGCACACTGGAAACGCATTGTGTGGAGTCTACGTCGCAAAGGAGACCGAAACATAGAATAACTCGACTTCTTTCTAGTGTAACAACGACATTTATTTTTTATTCCACTAAATATGCCTTCTCATTACGGCTGTGACGTCACCCACGTCTCAAATGTAATCGTCCGTTCAAACGCCTGTCCTCCCGGGCATCGTTTCGAACGTGCTAATGAACGTGCTTCTAAAAATATATCCGAACCTTCTCTTGCACGTAATCCCCTGCCTGTTGTACACATTTTTATGCCCCTTTTCTTACTTTTTTGCTTCCGGTGACATCATTTCGAATTTCGTATACATTTGCATACGCGTGGGCGCTGTCTCAGCTTGGCTAAAAAAGATGTCTACTGTTGTAATGTAATTACGTTGAAATCCACATAGATGATGAGATTTTTTTTATTTTGAAGATGCAGCCTAATTTAGGATCGAGAAGCTTGCAAATCGCTCACTGAATCCAGGGTTAAACGTAGATAATAAATTGATTTCCGCCCACGTTTCCCGGTCATACAATACGCTTTAACATGGTCTTTAAATTTAGGCATATTGCGGATATATTATTAAAAAATTAGTCAAGTATAAATTATTGTATGCTACGACAAATAATTTTCCGAGTGGACTAATTCGCAAAAAATAAACATAAATGATAATGTTAATGTAATTCAACAAATTTCGTCCGTGTGTGTTTGCGGTATCACGTTAGCTGCTATTTGGGCTTGACGATGAATGCTTTGGAAAAACACTTCCGAATAACTTTTAGGTTTTAAATATTAAAACATGAAAATGTCTGCGAAGATTTTAAACGGCACCTCTTCTTTTATCAGAAATTGAATTCATTATCAAAAAATATTTTAATAAATGTGAAGTACACCTGGGCTAGAAAAGAGATCATTCGATCTGTAGTCGATTTGTCTTCCACTGAGGTCTTTCCACAGATGACAATAAATCTGTTTTTTTAAATAAATGATTTCTGATTTTTTTACCTTGGCTGGTTTTACGTAAAATATTTTCCTGCAAAAAGTATTCTTTTTTATTTATAAGAAAGAAATATTATTTTAAAATCGAGATTTTTTCAATTTTCGGCAATGATTTGCTGAGATTTTATTACTTTTTGGCCACTGAAACGTAAAATATTCCTCGGTAAAAATTCATTAGTTTATATAAACGAGAGAAAGACTGTAGTGGAGTTGTCTTCCACTGAGGTATTTCTACAGGTATTAACGTTGAATTGCTGTACAAACCATATCTAAGAACACTGCCAGATATATAAATTATCTTTGTATGAAATTTGCAAAAGACAGGTCAGCCGTTTCGGAACTTATGAGAAAAGAACTCCGTCACATATAAATGATTTTTTATATATTTTATGTACAGGAAAATGATTACATGCTTTTGATCAAAATGTTTATCTCGTTTATACAATAAAATTTTTATTAAGATTCGGCAAAAGTTGTTGCCCAGCATTCGATTCTCTTGCATATATATACAAACTGTTAGCACCATTGTGGGTTTATTATATTAAACTGTATTATGTTTCTGAGTTATAGAAGTTTTAAAAGTTGTAACGCATGAAAATTATTGCACGTTTTTGCATATTTGAATAATATTATTTGTTATTTTTAAAATAATTTGAACTAGTTGATATCGGTTTTCTAAATAGTTTTTGTAGTTTTGTAAGATATACTTTAGTTGTGTGATAATTCTGTAAGACATACTTTAGTTGTGGGATAATTCTGTAAGATATACTTTAGTTGTGGAATACTTTTTTAAGATACTTTAGTTGTGGAATAATTTTGTAGAAATGTTATTTTTATTTTTCTCTATTTACCTCCCCTTCCTTTTTCTCGCTATTAGTGTCTTTCTACTCTCTCTATTCCCTTCATTTACCCCCTCTAATCGGTGCATTTTGTACTCTCTTTCTCCCCTTCTTCTCTCCCCTCTCTCCGTGTATTTGGTGTTAATACTTTTTGCTGTGTCACGCGGGATTCGATTGGCTAAAATATTGAGTGCGCTATTTTAAAAAGAGTGAAACCAGCAGAAGCCGGGGAAAGAAATCAAAACACCAGAGACTGGCAGGATACTAACAGTACCAGAGCGCTGTTGGAATTAAAAAGAACCAGAGTGGTGTAAGGCTTTGAAAGCATCAGAGCGGTGTTGCGTCGAACTGAATTACACCGTTGCGACGTTTGAAATACAAGAAGAAAGCAATATTAACCATCGAGATTATTAAGCTTATCACACCAATCCTGAACAGAATCGAAATCAGATAAAATTATAAATTCGAGAAACAAGTAAAACAAAGTCTGTTTTCAATTTCCCATGACAACGGTTGGAATTACTATTTTATTCGATAAAATTGTATCTATACGTTATTTCCGGATGAATATTAATTCGATGTTAAATAACACAAAAAAGGGTTGATATGCCGTGAAAAAAAGCAATGTAAAAGAAATAAATTTTGGTAACGGATCCTCCATCTATTTGTTAAAAGAGTTCTTAAGAACCGCCAGAGGGGCAGATTTGGCAGCCCAGTCGAACTATGTATTGCCTTTTCTATCTTTCTTTCCTTTTCTATTTTTCTTTTTGATAAAAGTTTATACCAGTTTACCTTGGTCTCTTTTTTTATTAAATTTTTTTTAGAAACCTTAGCCGTGTGCAACGGGATAAAATTCGTTGAACGTAACGATAAAATTCCCGTTACTTTTCAAGTAATTGACTTATTAAAATAAGTTTTAGTGAGTTTCGACAATGTTTCAGAAGATTTAAGGGCTGTTGAGATATGTTAATTATTCATTTTTTATCAGAAACTCCTCAGCTAAGCATTCAGAAAGAATATGAAACAAATGCATAGTGGGCATTGCGAAAGCTGCTGTAAGGAAGTTGGACTGTCTCTAGCTTGCGAGAAAGCTACAAAAAACCAGAGAGTATCCTGTGTCTCTAAAAGACACCGTTGGAACATGCATGGAGTATTGTTGCCATCTGTTATGTGATGGGTGTTCATATTGGGTACATACAGAACGGGGATTGATAAGGACATTTATAATACCCTGGACAACGACGACGAGTACTACGACAATTTTCTTAACACATAGGGGACGAGAATTCATTTTTTGAAGGAAATTCGGTTAACATTTTGGAGGATGGAAACTCAGTTACACTTTTGCGGGGGAGACTGTTTCATATAAAATACGGTAGACAAAATGACATTACCTTTGCGCTTTTAAGCTGACAACGAAGACAAACTTTACAACATACATGATGATGTTTATTCTCCCAACTGGATGATTGATGATCAGGTATTCAGTTTCCTTTCAGAGTTACATTTTCTTAGTAATTGTCTGTATTTTTTAGATGAGGTGTTTTCATTTATTGAGATTGTCGGACTGACTTCCTCATCTTCGTTGTTATGGTCACAACGTTTCGGCCGATTTGCCCTGCGGCCTTCATCAGCTGTTTTGTATCGAAGTGGGGAACCGTTTGTTAGGAGTCCCGAACCCAACCCTTTATTATTATTACGGGGCACCGTGTTCGGACTCCAGCAAGGCTCTGGGACATAGTTGCTGATTCTCTGTTTTGAATGTTACTTTTCACTGCTAGGACCACTCGGCCATATGTCACTCGGCCATATGTTACATTTTCTTGTCTATTTCTGGTCGCTTCCAAAAAGGTTCCAGCTAACTCGTCTCTTCTGTCTGAACCTACTCCCGAACGCACCTCGGCCCAACTCGACCCTCTTAACTGAATATATTGAAAATCTCTCTGTGACGTTAGAAAATCGCTCAAATATGTACTTTACTCATGTCAATTTACATATCATACGTCCAACACATTTTTCGCAAAAGATATACATTTTTTAATTTACATTGGCCGATTTCTGACCTAGTAGCTGTATCGTTATTTAATTATTTCTAAACACAATGGGCAATTCACTAAATTCCTGAGGTTTCATTATGTATTCAATTTTAACTTTTGAATACTGCCAAAGCTACTTTGTTTACCTAATTGCAGAGATCTGTTCCCTTCCATATATAACACACCAACCACTAGTCTATACCTCTCGACCCGCGTGAATAAATAATCTCTAATCTAATAAGCTCTGTTTTATCAACTAGCCTGCATCCCTTGTCCCATTGCTGCAATGTTACATTCTTGTGTCAATTTTACAAGTATTTTAATGGAATGTGCTTCAATGAACTTATTGCAAATAAGCCACTTCGACGTACATATCCCCGACGAACCGGTTTGCAACAAAATCACACACCTTCAGTGTATAGGTTACGATTTGTCATAAAGCTTTCTACTGTCATAGCATCTACCCTCAAAAAGATATATTTAGGATCTCCTTTCTAGCTACCTGCTTCCCTGACTCTACACTGTATGGAGAAGTGAAAATGTAACATAAACCAATGTAATTTTAATCTTTCCTAAGCATTATCTCAATTTATATCCCTTTACGTCTAAGTAGCGATATGCATTTTAAGGTGTGTAGTAGTGTACAAATATCTGTAAAGCATAATATATATCGGGTAAATATTATGTTTTCTCTGCTGACTTTTACATAATAAATAAATCACATATACATATTCTGCAAATAGTATATAATCATATCAATACCACCTATATTTTGAAAATATGATATGGAAATATCATTTCAATAACATCCTTAGATATATACTTATCATGTGCCCCTCTGCTACGAAAAGGTGTAAAATAATTATTATTATGTATAGTATCTTATAATTCAAACACAGTATTGTTTGGATATAGAGTTAAGTGTTAGTTTCATTCAATTACTGTGACGTTATCCCCCATTGTGGAGCTTTAGAACCCCCAGAGGGCCTAGTAGGGACCGAGTAACTATGCTAGATAGCTAATCGTTCTCGAGTGACGCCAGATACCCCGAGGATTTTTAATAGAGAATATATATATATATATATATATATATATATTATTTCATGTCAAAATAGATATTGTTTGAAACCAGAGAAATATATTTTGCAGCTAAAGTTAATGACAGGAAACTTGAAGCATAACATTGTCTGGCCTTGATGAACTCAAAGTCGGATGTCAGAACCTACATCTGACCTTAGGGGTCGTGAGAATTATTATGTCTATAGAACTCAAGTGCCAGATTCGGGAATTGCACACACGCCAAAATTTGTGGCTTTTCGATTTCGTAGCGAAATCTTATTTACTTATTGAACTTCCACCCCATCCACATACCTCACTATATATACAACTGTCGGGAGAAAATTAAAGAGAAGAGAAAAGTTTCGAGAGATCGCTTTTTGATTTCGGAGAGACCAGATCGTATAGAGACGTGACTCCTCTACCTCCTCATCCACCCGTCCGACGCTGTCTGTGAAAAAATTTGAGACTTTGAAAAACTTACTAAGAACTGAATGATATTTGTAAAAAAAATTGTACATAAGTTTCTGTAGACTAGAGTTTCACGAATTTGTTTGTCTTCCTGACTGCGGCTTCGATATTCGCTTTCAGCATACTGGATTCAATGTAACAACCCTCAGAGAAGGACTAGACGACACGAGCTGAGATTTGCAGATGACTAGAGGTTCTAGCCAAGTTTCATCTGTGATGATGGTATGCCTGTTAGGGTGTGTAGCTGAGTAAAAATATCTTTAAAGCATAATATATATCCGGTAAATATTATGTTTTCGTATTCTGACATTTACATAATAAATAAATCACACATACATATTCTGTGAATAGTATATAATCCTATCAATAATATCTCTATATTTTTAAATATATGAAAATATCATTTCAATGACATCCTTAAATATATACTTATAATATGCCTCTCTACTATGAAAAGGTGTAAAATAATGTATTATGTATAGTATCTTATAAGTCAAACACAGTATTATTTGAATATTAAGTTAAGTGTTAGTTTCACTCGTTTAGTATTGTTTAAAGCTTCATCGCTCACTCATTTTTCGATCAAATTTAAAAGAATGGTTAAATTAAATATGTCTCCTTCTCAACTATATTGAGAAATCTTTTTTTTTCAATTTTCCCTCAATAAATTCAAAGTTAAAATACAATTATTTATGTTTAAAAGTCCTAAGAATTAGTAAGCAACGTGGGGGGGTTGCTTCTGATAGGCTGTTAGTTACCATAGCAATTTTTAAAAACATTGGCGTTTTAGAGAGAATTTCGTCTGATTAGTTGTTGGTTTTCTCGTCGTCAACACATTTATAAATCATAGCGGGAATTTTCGCGCATGCGATATTATTTGGGTCACAGAAAGAGATTTAGCAAAAGTGATGTTATTCATCTTATGACGTGGCTCGTTAATTAGGTTTCTCTCTTTCTTGTCCCTTCAATCTGTTTACTTACAAAACGACGTGTTTATTTCACATTTTATTTTGTGAATTTAAGAAGTTGGTAATATCTTTTGTTTATTGTTAAGGATACTGACAAACGTACGGTGGTATTTTAAAGCTAAGCATGAAAAAAATCATGAATTATAGAGGAACATGCTAGCAAGAAAATAAATATCGTTTAGATTAAGCTTAGAAAGGTAAAAGGATTACAGTAGAACCCTAGGGATTCGCCATTTTTTACATAGGCATCACCACTTATCAAGGCCCAGAGACCACACAAAGATAAGGGTAAGAGTATATAGTAGTCAATTGGACAATATAATAATCGTTAGTTATGGAAATTCGGTAAATTTGTTAACAAGTGGAACACCTCATCAAAAACTTGTTCACGTTGGTATTGAAGACAATCAGATTGTAGTCAGCTGGAAATCAGGAAAATGGAAGACAGTTTCACGGGCGTGCAGTTTTAAGAAAGAAGCTTTTTTCATGGAATCTATGTCTAGGTTTAGGCACAGATAAAGAATGGGGGAATTATTTATAGTGTTTTCAACTGGACGAGTGTTTCTTGTGAAAGTTTGGCGTAAGGAGACCATAGATTTAAGCTCAGTCAAGCACGTCATGAAAATAACGATAAAGCAGAGACAAATTCGCAACATGTCTTCTGTGATATAGTGGTTGCAGGGAAGAGAAAAGGACATCTCCTACGAGGCTACGAAGTCTATCTTGAACACTTTCAAGATTGTCAAAAAATATGTAAAGAGCAATTGCCCTAGAAAAGTTGCATCCGTCGAGAGATTCGCTAACCCTATGAGATGTAACTGTAAGCACATCTGCTGTAGATCTACTAGAACGGAAACTAGGGCATACAGATGAGATTTTCCAGGGTGAACAGAAGTATTTCTCCTTAAGACAACCTTTAATCAGTTTTGTAAGTATGGGCGCAAGTTATGGTTAAAGTTTTTTTGAGTACTATAATTGGAATATCGCCAGGGCCATTTGATTTACTGGAATCAAGGTTTCTGATCAGCTTGACAAAATCACGTACAGATATTTGTATATCACATTGCGTGTTTTTCTGATACAGGAGGAAATATTGGGTGTTGGCGGTCTTGGACACAAAGGGTAGAATTAGCTGCAAAGTTCTTGGCAAAGAGTTTGACTTTGTCTGATGCTGACGAGTTTACCTCATGTCCATTGATGATAGTTGGGATAAGGAACACGCTTCTGTTCAGTATTATGTTTTCTATTTGCTAAAACTGGTGGAAACCAAGCCGCTTCTCAGCTACTTCGGATTGAGCATACAACTCTCTTGCGTGCTTTATTACTTTCTTACAATGGTTGCCTGCAGTCCTGAAAGCGAATTTAGTAGCAATACATCTATTACGTTAGAAGCAATGGAAAAAGTGATTTCTGTGCGCAATGGCAGCAGCACATCTGGAGGGGAGTCTTTCGAAATTCGGCTAGTGACGTTTCAAAGAATTACAAGATAAAATGAAAGCGAGTGGATGGATGTAAAGTGAATATTATTGTTGAGTCTATGCTATCTTGAAGATAAACTTATTAGATAAAATAAACAACATTTATGGGCGAGAACAGTCATTATTAAATAAAACAATAAAAAATAACAATATAATTTAAATACTGAAATAAGATGTAGTTAGTAACATTTCAATCTAAAAAGATAAAAATAGAAATTATTATAGCAACGACTTATCTCGAAAGAGTTTCAGCAAAAAAAAATGCAATCTGGTGAAGAGAAATTAGCTTTAAAAAAATCAGCATTCCAAAGAATTTTTTTTTTTAAATTAACCGTTAAAATAAAATATGACTGAATTCTGAACTTCGGCTAGTGATGTTTAAAGGAATTACGAGATAAAAGGAAAGCGGTGTTTTTTTTTTTTTTTTACACAGTGATCACCACTTATCAAGGCCCGGAAGCCACTCACGGATAAGGGTTATTACAAGTACATTACGTTAGTGTGGAGATTTGATGAAGTGTTTACTTAAGGGGGCGGTTCATTAGGAATTTGTTAACGTTGGACTTGAAGACATACAAGTCGTAGTCCGGTGGGAAGCAGACAGACGGAACAGAGTTCCACAGGCGTGCAGTTCTAAGAAAGAAGTTTGTTCATGGAATACACGTTTTGATTTAGGCACAGATATAGAGTGGGGGAAATTTTTCACAGTGGATTCAGCTACACGGGTGTTTTTCGTGAAAGATTGGCGAGTGGGGACCAGAGATTGGAGTTCAGACGAGCACCTGCCATGGAATTTTTTCCCCGAAATTCAGCTAGTGACGTTTCAAGAGATATCGAGATAAAAGTAAAGCGGGAGGGGGTCTGTAAAAAGAATATAATTGTTGAGTCTTTGCTATCGTTAAGATCAACTTGGTAGGTATAATAAACAATATTTATGGGCGATAAAAGCTATGATTGAATAAGACAATAAAAAATAAAAATATAAATTAAATACTAAAATAAAATGTAGTTATTAAGATTTGAATCAGTAATATACAGTACAGTATATTCGACTTACGTATATAATCCAATAACATTATAAATAACTATCGTAATGCGAGGTTAATACCGTAACCAGGGGCCGGGAAAACATCCTATTCCACAAACTTTATAAACTAATTAAATAGGCCAAATGTATGTAGATGACGATAGCAAATATGATGGCAAAATATATCTAAATTAATATCTAAAATGAACCATGAATGCAAGAAATATTACCAGCAACATAATAACAAACATGTAAACGCATTTACTTTCAAAAGCTGAATTTATTTCTATTATAGCTTCATATTGTTACTTAAATCATGTACTTTAATATATTTTTTATTAAAGATATATTTAAATTCCAATATAACAATTATACATATTGCAGATCTATTTATAAAATGGCTTAGTTTGCTTGTTTCTGTTTACAGCATATCAACCTTTTTCGAGTTATTTAATGTCGAATCCAATTATTTGTGGTACACTTTTATGCTTCGAGTTCTTTATATTTTTATTTATTTATATGTATAATTTTCTTTGGCCATTTTTTACAGCATACCAACTCTTTTTCTGGTTATTTAATGACGAATCCAAATATTTTGGAAATATAATTACGTTGCTTTCACTTATTTTACAGGTTTTTATTCTTAAAGTTCCTTGTTCTACAATCCCTAGTTTGTAGTGTTTGGCTTGGGTGTGTTATAGTGAATCATATCGTTTCTCTTCTTAGCACTGCAGAACATGAATGAGCCTTGCAATGGGATAAAGAAAAGGTATACATAATAAAAGTTAGGAAACCAGTCAGAAATTTGGGGATTGAGAATGAAAGTTGAAATGGGAAGCAGAAAAAGTGAGGAAAAGGTGAGATGTTTTTGTTTTGTGGTTATACAGAATATGATTAAGTTTTATAAAAGAAAGTTGAAAAACAAAAGAATCAACGTTAGGTAGATTTCATCTAAGGAAGCCAATATCTTCACACATCCTGATCTGGTAGCCGCAGTTATAAAATGGCAATCGAGGTATGCGTATCAATCACTATAATATAAAGATAGCATATTATCGTTTTATACAATTATAAAATAGCTGAATTCTATATTTTATTGTATCTTATTGATATGTTTCCATAATAGGCAATTTATTCATGTCCATATAGTCTCAATTCCATAGCCTTTGCTTACGTCTATATTCGTGATTTATCGATTAGGAAAATATTTCCGCATATCATAACCGAAACACGCACAAACCGAGACAAAACTGAAAGCATTCGGCTGTCTGAAACATTGTCCGCGGTCCACTGCATTAGTGTAACAAACCACATCAAATACACTCGGGGGAAATCAAAAGTATTGTATCAATCAGTCAATTCTCATATAACTTCCAAAAATACACAAGGCTAGCGTTTTTTCCTCCAATTCTGAGGGAGGCGGAAGCTAATCACACACAACTTAAGTAATATGCCTGTCAGGTGACCAGTAAGAAATCGTTTTTGTAGCCGCCATACTTGTCAGTGAATAATTGGCACTCTGAATGCGTGTATTCAATGTTGTGCTTCAGGAAAAAAAAAACATTTATCAGAATTGCACAGCAAGAGAAAAATAGACTTAATCGTCGACAAGAGCACAATAAAATAAATTACCGTAAAATTGCTCAAATGGTCAATAAAATCTCACAGAAAATGCTACGATGTTTGAGAATAAAAGTACTAACGTACATATATCTAGATAAAGAAAAATATTTTCTTGGTTTGTAAACATGAAATAAATATCACCGATTCGTCAGAAAACAGACGTTTTTATTTATTTTCGATTAGATTTCAGTGTAGTAAAGGACTCAGCAAACAAAGGCACAATACACGATTCTACGCATTGTCATCCACGTTGTAATTATCTAAAAATATCAGTTGCAATGTTATGTCAATAATACACATACGCTGATTAGTCTATCACTATATCCATAAAAGTGAGAATGTGTTTTGAGGATAATTCTCAACCTATATACTCTGCGGATCTTTTGTCCATAGACTTTAAATTTGATATCTACACTATTAAGATAATTGAAAAATTGTAATCGGTTTTATCCGTAAACAAGGGCTGGTAAGAGGGGAAAATGGAAAAATCAATACGTGGCAGTCGTAGTATATTTATCGGCTTATCATCTGTTTCACAAATTCGCATGCAGGGATCGTTCTCTTGACGTATCGCTTATGCTAAAAGTAATTTGGTTTGACAACACTTCGTAATGTTCGTGTCAAGTTGGCCTAATGATTATCGTACTCGACTCACTGTGATTACGTTGTGGTTTCGGCCCCAGCTTGAGTATTTTTTTAATTACAAGATATGAACTATGTAGAATTGACATAAAACTCGTAGGCTCATGTCTCAGATTGTTTCGTTTTTTACTTCATAAAGGTGTTTAACGTTCCGTATTTCTATTTATCTCCATATATAATAGTTTTATTGTAGAAATTCCCCTCTGGACCAATATACAGTAGGTTTGCGAAAACAGATGTCACGTACAAATTTATTATGTCTAGACTATTAGTCACTATCACACGTAACTTTAAAAGGATATTTAATTCATATTTACTTTTTATTAAAAAATCCTACATTACATCATATATTCATATATGCATAATGTATTTTTTCTTTATAGTAGCTTTTTTGGGATTTTTTGAAATGGTATAATATTTAAATAAGCCAAAAAGGTTATGAATGAATCCCTAAACAAGGAAATACCCTGTATGATGTTTTATTGTATATTTTTCTATTGGTTTAGCGAACAAACAACTATACGCATGCTCGATTATGAAAACAGATAATTATGAGGCTTAATTTATTGAGTCAATGTTGACTTTGATTTTATTGGTATATGAACATAACTGAATTTTAATATGTCATTTTTTTAGATATATCATTAAGATAAATAGCTTCATAAAGTGAGCTGAATTACAAAATGTTCTCAAAGGAGAAAATAACGTTTTCTCCAAAGAACATAGCACTACCAAGACATAAGTATACATAATAAATTTGATCCAGCAGAGGCGAACATACTTGAACCCTAAAATTAAAAGTTTAGATAATGTATAGAAAATAAAAATTTACAACCCTAACATAATAGTTTCAGCAAATAAGACAAGGAACATATACAATATGAACTTTGAACCATATAAAACACTTATTTTTAGTGAATTAAATAAAATTATGAAACGACAACGGAAGAGGGTCTTCATTATCTAAAATTTATTAGTATTTAAAATATGTCAAAAATGAACATTTAAGATAAATTAGAAATATATATACCACGTAACCCACGAGTGTTGTTGAAGGATAACAAACCTGACTTAAACAATAAACTAAGCATTGAATTAATTTAACTATGTGCTTGTCATTTAGGTAATATTAGTAAAAAATATATATTGGTCAGAATTATCCCCACTTAAATATTATAAATTCAATGTATCCTTTCGTTTTTTATTGGGTCGGTTATTCATTTTTTTTTTAATTTACTCGATCAAAAAATAGACAAAAACTGGAAAGAAAATTATACTATATTGTACAATAGGTAATTTTTTTATATAACCCTACATCTTAATTGCAATACTCACGAAATTTATAAAAACCCGAACAAAACACTATTATATAGGGACTATAAATCTTATTATTCTGACAGTATGAAAAAGGCAACGATTCATATTATATCAAAAAGAATATATATAATATTAAAAAATGGGAATGCATTCGAAAACAATAAGTATTACAAAAAGGAAACATTACCTCGGTCAGAGTATCAAGGAAAAATCAAATACATAAAAATAATAAAGTTAGCAGGAGGAACAACAATATCGTATATTATATGGGGATAGACAAAAGAGGAAATGAGAAGAATAAAAATAGGTATAAAATAATAAGTAGAATAAAAGACATAAAAATAATGACGAACCATATAATAGTAATTATGCAACTAATTATAAGAGAAACAGATGCAAAAAACTAGTGAACATAATAATATACCAAAAATAATTGATAATAACTTCCAACAAGAAAAGAGATTAAGTAAAACGATTAACTAGAACACAGTTACAGTTTCAGTCTCAACCGCTGCAATTCCAAGTAAAATTATAATTTCTGATATTTGTTAAATTAACAAAATAGTAACTAGTAATAGAATGCAATCAGGTGAATTAAATATTGAGAAAAACTGTAACTAACAAATGTCTATTGGAGGGCAATTGCTTAATTTCTGATATTGTAACAAATGTGAAATTAAGGTAGATAATAGTAAACAGGTAGCAATAGATATAACCGAATGTTATTTCAAAGACAGATATCGAAAACATGTGGCATCATTAAAAATTGAACCAGAAAGAATTAAGTCGAGAAGAGTATCAGGATAGAAATAAAGATTAAAACAAAATAGTTATGTCTATATATATAAAAACGAACTTCAGAAATCCCCCTCTTGACTAAAGTATTGTAAGTTTGCAACAACAGATGTCACGTACAAATTAAAAACATCTAGGCTAATAGGCACTATCTTATGTAGCTTTCGATAAGTATTTTAGACACATTCAGTCGAAATAATAAAATGCTACATTGAATCCTACGAGCAACAGCATCAAAATAGCAACACATATAGAGGAAGAAGTCATTTTTTTTCTTTCTAAACATTGTCCTACCACTACTTTCAGTTGTCAGCGGAACGAATTCTTTACGTTCCTGAGATTCTGTTATTACACCGGCCGTAACTGGCTATTACATACATAATGCTTACATAATCCTCTCAATGTCGAATTCATAAACAATAACGGTACTCTCGCCAAAGTCAGTCCGTTCTGATCTTTTGGGCTCCGAAAATTCCCATATTCCGGATTCAAATTCTTTGCTTTATAAACAGACGCTTACAAACAATAAAATATGGGTTCAGTGAGAGAATATTAAGATGTCTTCGTAAAAAAAAAATAATAAATTGACCAGCACTTGCTGTCGATTTTTATTCTATTTAAAACACTAGGTGCACATGGTGATGTTTCCAACCGACGCATTTCTTATACATCTATACATTGATCCCAAATATTTTCGTCTTTCACATTAAGATCTCTCAGTAAGAAACATACAAAATCAAATTAAAATTGTACGGAGATTTATTTGTAAATTAATTTATATGTTCTATGCGATTAAACGACATATATACGTAAAAAATAAGAACTTTTATTAAACAAAATAAAACAAACTTATATTTTGCAAACTAATTTATTTACGTAAAATATTTGTTTTAATAAATTTACGTAATATCTATTTCTGAGTAAATCGTAATAAATAACATGCGGATGTTTGGAAGCTAAGCTCGTCATTATATAAATATAAATATGAAATGTGTCGGTTAAAAACATAACAAATTTACACAAGAAATCAAAATATAATCGCGTGAAACTAAATCTGGACTAAATTGAAGAAATAATTATATTTCATTATTATGCCTCAACCAAAGATACGGATGTTTATTGAAAGAAAAAAAAAACTAATTTTTGGCCAACGATTTTATTTCCACAACATATTTCTTTTAGTAAAGTTCCGCATTTTTTTTCGAACAAATCATAACAAAAATCAGGCGTTTACTTGGAAGCTAAGCTCTTTAAATACGAATAAATATGAAATACGTAGGTTTAAAACATCTACAATCTACAGAAGCACAAAATATATAAAATAATAATGCATGAAGTATATTACATCTTATATATTTACGCACAATATTTGGTTTTATCATTTGTTTTTCCTTGTGTGTTTTGCCCATTATGGACATACTTATTTGCCCTTTTTGGTGTATTTTTACAAATTAAACTTCAAACTACTATTTAGTAGAGTATGTTAACCCAATTAAGAGCAGCTATTGAACACTTACTTTTTTCAGAACCTTTTAAAACACTCGTAACTTTCAGATTGCAAAATAATTTTTAAAATAAATATTTGTGCACGTAAATAATGCTGCCCCGACCATTAACGTTTTGTGATTTGAACGTATTAATAAATTTTCCAGGGGATTATGAGTGCTTACAGGTTAAACATTGGAACTAATTTTCTACTGCAATTAATACCCACTTGTTAATGCTGCTACTAGCAGTTAGATTTTTCGTTTTCGATTTTTCGCATATTTCTACGGCGCTTATCATATATTACACGCTTAGATTTCACATAAGGAAAAAAACCTTGGAAAAAAGTGTATACACGTTACGAATCAGAAAAGGGAAACATTTAAAGTCTAGGTTCAGCATTAAAAACTTACGTGGAAAGAACTGTGTTTCATCTATTAGAATGTTATTATTTAAAATTGATTCGCGACTATTAAAGCAATTAAAATATTTCCTTAAATTTCTTTTTTAATCTGAAAACTTTGCCTGTACTCGATGATAATCGCCGGAAAAAAAAACGATATTTTTAAGGCTATGTAAATCATTGTGTAGGTCTGCAGACATATTATGTCAAAACGGAATAATCACAGCACATGATCATATCCCCATGTTCAGAATGGAATTAAAGGATGGAATACTGTTGCCATATCTGGGCTGGAGCTGCCAAAAACAGCCTATCATGCCTTGACAGAGTACAAAATAGACTTCGTGGTTTAGTGGGGGATGCCCTTTTCTCTACCCTGCAACCCCTCTCCCACAGAAGAGACGTTGCGAGCCTATCCTTGTTTTATCGTTATTTTCATGGCAGGTGCTCGTCTGAACTCCAATCCCTGGTCCCCCCTCGCCAATCTTTCACGAAAAACACCCGTCTAGCTGAATCCACTGTGAAAAATTTCCCCCACTCTATATCTGTGCCTAAATCAAAACGCGGATTTCATGAGCAAAGCTTCTTTCTTAGAACTGCACGCCTGTGGAACTCTGTTCCGTCTGCCTGCTTCCCTCCGGACTACAACTTGGATGTCTTCAAGTCTAATGTTAACAAATTCCTAATGAACCGCCCCCCTAATTAAACACTTCATAAAATCTCCTCACTAACGTGATGTACTTACAATAACCCTTATCTCTGAGTGGCTTCCGGGCCTTGATAAGTGGTGATCACTGTGTAAAAAAAAAAAAAAAAAAAAAAAAAAAGATACTAATCTGGTTACTTCGGCACAGTATATTCCGTGTGCCTACGGGTACCAGTGCTTGCTGTTTTACTGGGTCGGTAGTGGCCCCAACTAAAAACCGTATTTTAATTATATTTTAAGAGGTAGTGCGGGGGCATACTTCCACCGGACAGCGCAGATATACGCGACAGTGAGACAACTTCCAATGCATCTTTCTCGACATAAGGAAGCAATTACTAAGTCATCAAATAGTTCACTCTGTCTCGGAACTAACCTTGAAAATCAGTCTGCATATGTGATCTGCTGCAAAGAGAGGTACCTGGACTGTAATTCAGTAGATTAGTGTCCTGCCTCAGCTAACTATTCATCTGTAGACGGGTTGCCGTTTTATCCGACCCAAAAATTACCAATAAAGATTTATAGGCGATCTGTAGTATAAAAATCGTCTGTATAAATATCACTTGAAAGTTGTAACAGAAAATATAATAGAAGGAACTTCTTTTCGGATAGTAAACCATGCTTTACACCAAAAATTAGAGACCATGACACGTGTGCAATGTATTTTTTACTACTGTCTGGCATCATGTGTATGAACTCGCATCGCTAGGGAATATAATATAAAGTTTGAGGAAAACCGACGACAGGAATAGACGTGACTTCAATTCCTTTATTAAATCAAATGTTACCAAGCACTCAAATTGAGAATGACTGGCTTGTAATAGATGGCAAACCCCCCAAAACAGTATTGAAGCCGACATAATTTTTCAGTTGAGGTTCTTGCCGAGTTAGACCTTGTTCTGATTTTTGAACGATTCGTCTCAATTTATTTTATGAATCGTATTTTTCTCTTTTATTTTAAAACTAAAATCTTGTATGCGAGGATATATTCTCGATATTGTTCTATCGACTTTATATGACAATTCAAAATCGAGTCTTCACAGCCTAGTATCTATAATTTATTAGAAAATGGCTGGCGCTATCTTGTCTGCTAAAGCTAACCATTCTGAATTTTAATAACCGTCTCATGGGTGTTAATAGAACGCTAATTCGAGCCATTTCTCTCCAATGGAATTTAAAAGTACCACAGATCGAGTTCATAACAGATATTTCCGTCCGTGTTGATAATTAAAACTTTTGTAGGAATAAACAGTGTTTAATAGTAATCGTATTAAACATAGTAAAAACTAGTAGTGAAATTGATGTAAACACTGTTTAATGTTGCATTCTTTCGTCAAAAGCAGTAGTAGCAGCCAGTTTCATTAATTCAACTCTTGATAGGATGCCTGTTTTTTTATTGTTGTTAAGTTCCTTATTTAATTTCTACAATTTGACGAACGGTGCAGATTTTTACTTGCTAACTAGTTGCGTATTATTTTTTGCTTTGTAATCTAGTAAAGACGCATGTACATTTCCCCAGACTGCCTGCGAAAATAATGAAAACTTTTTTTCAAATTATTGCTTGATATTTTCTGTAGTTAGAGGTTTCTTATTTGAAAAAAAAATAGTCCAGACACCGCACTTGGTGTTTTGCAAGTCTTTCGCATAATAGTTATTTTTCCATATATTTGTGCATTTTAAATCAATAATTTATAAATCTAATCACGAATCTAACGAAATCTTTACGTTTATTATATATCGACACATATTCCACTGTCCTTTCCTGTGTTCTAGTAGACTTCTAATATTATACTTTGTTCTAGAAATGAACCTTTATGTTAAATTCCATCAAAAGTCAGGCAAGTTGTATGCAGGGCTCATGCTCTATAGACATGTGGTGCCTTATTTTGTTTTTTTATTAAATTGTTCTTTGCAATTGTTTTTATTTCGAAACAGGACTTTGACTTTTTTGTATATATTGTTTAGTACGCAGCACCGGGTTATGCAATGTCCTTTAACTCCGTTTTAGCAAACAATTGTTGGAGATGTTCTACTTATAGATGTTGCGGCAGGTTTGGATCAGTTTCTAATTTAATTAAAACTCTGCGTCAAATTACAGAATCCTGTCAATAAGGATCTTTGCATAAACATCAAGCATATTAAATATTTAACAATCAGTTTAGTTTTTTTTTTCACCCATTAATGTTTGTTGAAGATTGATGCAATGTTAAATATTACTCATAACTTTTCTTAGGTGAATGTAGTCATTTCTACTTTTTGTAAAATAAAGACGTTTTTAAACAAAACACTTCCTTGAAAAAAATTACTTAAAGATTTTTCACGGTAAAATTTAATTCACGAATTTGTTGTATTTTGTTAATCTCAGTTTTCGCGGAAATAAACGAACCTTTTTATAGTCCGACTTATCGAAACAATCTATTTTCTACAGATCACCATGCATTCTAAAATACAATGACAAAATGTTTCTTTCGTCCGCGGCATGAAACAAAATGCTAGTAATGCCCTTGTTTTCGAGAAAGTTACTTTCCCTGACCTGTGTTTTATCTGCTAAAGTTTGTAGTATAAACTACGGCTATGGCAAGAGTATATTATTTTCATATGTTGACTCTCGAGTACATATCAGTTAATATCAGAAGTTATTTTATAAGGTGATGCAGTTCACGATTGATTGATTGTATCTGTGTCGCATATATACTCGCGACTCAATGCACTAATAAAACGTATTCCCTTGTCATTAAACTAGTAATGTTCTTTCAGAAAATCTTTGAAGTCCTTCTTCTATTTTTCGTTATTGTTCACTTCGGTATTTCAACGATTCAGCCTGTTTTATTTCGTTTTTGTTGAAGTTCTATTTTGTATTTTCGCCTCTGTTCCGTTGCTGAATTCTTATTTGCTCTTTAAAGGAAAAATAAGTGGAAAAATCAATATTTCTTTGAACGAGTAAGAAATAATTGAAAAGTTCTCTCTCTCTCTCTCTCTCTCTCTGCCTCCCTCTCTCTTAATGATTAGGAGAATTTTGATCCTCAGGTCGAAGGAAAAAAATTGCACTTAACCCTCTCAAAAACCGTTTTTGTTCCTTGGCAGATTAAAACATTAAAATCAGTTTTTTCGTCAGAACATTTACTTTTTAAAGAAAACTCAAGCGAAAAAAAAGAAACAAATGTCAGTCTTTACTTCAACAAAAAATCAATCGACGGATTTTTAATTCATAATTTTTAACAGTTAAATAATCATATTGGCTTTTTTGTCTTTTAGAGATTGTACAAACAGAAATCTCCAGAATCTTGCAGAGTTTAATACGATCTTCAGATTTACATCCTATTTCATGAGACATAAATTCCTCAGAGTTCTACTGTAGCAACTTTCTGATTGATTAGTTGTTAGTATTTTTGGAAAAATATATTGCTGTTCAGAATATTCGTCGCCAAGTCAATATTGTTGGGCTGTCATATTTTCATACTACCTCGTTAGGTTGAAGGAAAGAGACATGCATAAAGACCTAAGTAGCAGGTTTGGGAATATATTGTAAAAAGAGTTAACAGAAAAAAGTTAGTCGGTATTTCCAACTGTTTGTCGTACGTTAGATCACGATAATTCCCCACTAGACCACTAGATTCGGGTTGTAATTATGATTAGAAAAATGCACATCTGGGAAACTTGTGATTTCCTTTGTGGGTTACGTACTTTAGATAAATTTTAATATTTATCCAATGTTGAAGCGCCACATTTCAGATTCATGAACAATTAATTATACATACAGCCCCATACATATTGTCCTTGGGTTCACTCACGCAACGTACATGAACAGTTACGAACTATAGAAACAAACTTAGAGGTATGACTGTTTATTCGTAGTACGTCATCATTGTAGTATGTGCTAAAACGGTTGCTTTTTGTATAGCCTATTTTATTTAAATGCAATTACACTTTTTAACCATATGCTTGTCCCTGTTTCTTTAGTGACCTTTCGAGACGACAAAAAATACGACGACAGATTCGAATTCAGAAGGACGATACACACAATAACTTAACGACGAGGATTCGAAATTCATATGAGAATTTAAACAAAAAATAACCTTGTTATTACACAACTTATGGTGCCAAACGCTCGAATTCACAGACATGATACCTACAAGTCTTTTATCCTGAATAATTGAAACTGGAAAGAGGAGCACCAGCAAGATTCTCAATAAACGGAAAAAAAATTAGACAGTGAAACAATCGGATTAATTAACGCCGAAAAACTAAAAAAATGTCGTTTTGTTATACACTACATAAAATGATCTCAAAGCTGTAGTTGAACAAATTTACATATAAAGCTAAGAATAAAACGGAAAGCCCCTCTGTGTACCAGCTTCTATATCACAGTTCTGTTTGTTTGAATAACAATTTGTTAAATGCTTGTCTGATATTCGCAGGTACATATTCTCGGCTGGAGATACGGCTGAATATATGCAAAAGGGTATGTGTGATTCTATAGACTTGTTTAAACTGTTGCACTGCCGTTTCTGCATATGTACCGTCTGCTTTGTTAATTGCTCAGTTCACCACCGTTATCTTTTCTGGAGTGAGATAAATTTCTAACTAAAAAAAACGTATACAAGATGGATGAATTTAAGCAAATAAGATTTCCTATGTTATAGGAACAGATCTAACGCCAATAACAAGCTTAAGGACAGAAACAGAACACTTCAGAAATATCGTATAGAACAGATACTCCTGCGAAAGAAAATAGAGAAAGCTTGATTCATTTACAATAAAATACAAAAGAATCAAGACTTGCTTCTCAAAAACGTAACCAATAAAACTAATACGGGTAGAAACACATAGTTTTCCGCAAAGCGTATAAAACATCATTGAGAAGTTTCCCTACAGATCAGATGAAGACGATGCATTTTCAGAAGGTATGAAGAATTTGTCAACCTTTATTGTGAATAGTGGTCTGATGCTAAACTATTCCGTCTTCTTTTACAAACGGTAAACACAGTAGTTTCGTAGACTACATTTTTTAAACTAAAACGACTAGATGAGTTAACGTTTGCGTCGGTAATAAACAACCATTGTAACAATTAATACTGGTAGAACTATGGGCAGATGCTTTCAAATGTGTCATATTTGCGCAAGGCCTAGTGTCAGAAAAATGCTGAGATTAGACGAGTATTCACAAAACTCAAATTCAATTACAACGCTACAGAATTTGCAGAGATGTACCACAAGATTATGAGCGTAAGAAGAGATTCGAAACCTATAAAGAAATAGGGCCTAGCATATCTCAGATAAATAAAATGCACATATAAAACGACCTTTCTTAAAAAGAGAACAACGAATATATCTAGCCCCAGTCTCAGTATCAAGCAATGAATTATTTACATAAAACGAAAAAAGAAAATGGCTACCCACATTATAAAAACGAAGTGATTATTCAGAAACAGGACAAATTACTCCCCTTATATTGTATAATTAGATTTTTCTTGGGCTATGAGAATATCCAGGTTATCATTGATTATCCTACATCCAAACAGCATAACATTACAACGGGATTGCCGCAGAGGTCGCTACTTAACCCACTATTATTTATGATATTCATTACGGTTTCCGTAATAATATTTAATCTGAGATAAATATATTTGCTGATGATACAAGCGTTATAACATGCACAAGGAACGAGGTGGTTTACACAAATCAAAGAATACCAGAATTGTTTAAAAATGGTCTCCAGACCGTAGTAGATTGTGGCTGTAAATGGATGATAACATTTAATTCTAGTAAGCCTAAACTGCTTTTTAGAAACAATTAAATAACGCCTTTCCAACCAGTGATAGCTATGACAAATAACACTCTACCAGAGAATTCTTCCTTCAAATTTCTTGGCTTAACATTTAAGTACTTATAAATCATCAGAGCATTCCACATTAAAGTACTTGTAGAACAGGCAGATGGAATAAGCATTTCGTCACTGGGACAGAGGCTTAAACCTAAATGACATTTCAGAACATATCAGGTTGTCGACTCTCCTTGGAACCCTGTCCAGGAGTGAGAGACTAGTAGTATATGCACCAGCCCAAATATGATGATAGATAAAATACAAGTAGCTAATATTATTTAGCATGTTTAGCCAGAAGTACATAAAGGCCTGGTCGTCTGATTCTAGTTTTAGTTCTCTTGTCAGGGGGAGAGTGTTACAAATATAGATTCAAAGCCATGCATATGTCTATCCGAGTCCTTACTGCACAGTGGGAGATAACCAGGCATGTTAAAGTGGTAAGTGGGAATGGAGGAGTGTAGGTTAGTTTCACTTAATGCAAGAATATCCGGAGTGTTTACTAGGAGAAATGGTTCAACATCATCTAATAAGCTCTAAGCCCGCAGATATTCGTAAATGCAAGCCACAAGGGTGGGGTCAGGTTGGTTTTCTTTGATTTTTGTCCTGATTTCTTTTCATTTTTGATTGAACTGTCATTTCATTTTATTTGGAAGTTTTAGTTAAGGTGAGTGAGGGGTGCTGGAAAAGTGGTTGTGCAGAATATCAGATATGCAAGACAAGTAGTATCCTCACCTACAGGATTTAGGCCTCAGGAAATCCCATCGGGGATGAGTGCGATGTGTCTTTTCATGCGCGACATTGCACTACACACATCCTGATCTCATAGATCACATTTTGTCAAATAAGCTCCAACACTTTTCCCATCGCCGCAATGTTGGATCGCTGTATCGATTTTACAAGTATTAAAATGAAAGGTGCTCTGCTGAACTCATTGGACTTGGCACACCTTGACGTACATATCATCGACAAACTCGGCTAATAAGAAAATCATACATAGAAAATGTATTGAAAAAGCGAAATCCAATTATGATGGCATTCAGAAATTAATGCATTATATTATTAAAGAAAATGCAGAGCTTTAGTTAAATTATGAAGGCTAAATGTAAAACGCCACTCAAACCAAATAAAATGTAACTCACTTGAAACTAGATAGATAGATAGATACTACACGTAGGGGAAGAGTCTATCTGCGTCATTTTCGAGACATACGATCTAGATAAACTCCAACCAGCTAGCAACGTTCGAAACAAAGAGAAAATTAACCGACCCGTTTACTATTGATCCAAAAAAAAAAAGGTGTCGACTAACTTTTAGTGGCGCAAAAATATTTAGAGAGATGGTGGTTTGGGGGCTTGCCCATTTACGAGCAATGGAATCGTCTAAACTGTATAAATATACGGAGTCTTTTGGTGTTCTCTGTAGTCTTTGAAGTACGCAATCTTAGCGATATATGCTACAATTGCTGCTCTTCGTATATACCGTTCTGTTACTATACAATTTACCTTATATATTTACATATATATATATATATATATATATAGCTACACATATATATGTATAATGAATAGTTCGTATATATACGCATTATATGTGTTTGTGCGATTTTGTATTTATTTATATATATATGGGCGTTTACATATACATATATAAATGTGTGTATACTGTGTATTTTACACACACATATACAATTTTATATCTTTTAGAAATTGCTAGTAATTTAGTCATTCTTTTCGCCAATTATTTTGTATTTAGTTTCTAATATCGAAAGTATCAAACTTCGACTTTACAATGTTCCGTTCGTCTCTTTATCCTTGAATTCATTTTTTATATATATTTTTAATTTACCTCCGGCAAATCGGGTTTAATTTCGTCTGTTCATTTCAAATTAGCAGAAAACACCGTCCGACGCTTTGCAATCAGTGTAAATCGCTTAATAGTTCCGTTTGATTCGAAAACGTAACCGGTTGCATAGGTTCCATTTTCTTTGGAAATTGGATGTTTCTTCCGTTTTCTCCTCACATTATTTTTAGACGTTAATGGTTTACTGTCTGAGAAATGGATCGATTGGATTCAGAGATATTCGTACTAAATAGCTGCGAATATCTTAATAGCTTTTACATGATAAAAGTCCATTTATCAAAATAATCAAAAGAATACATCTCCTGGCGAGTGGTTTAATAACAATAATAATAATTCAGTCGCTAAGATATATACATCTCTATTACACATTCCGAACTACATGCATAACATTGGTCCAAGGTAAAAGTATTTTACTATGTAAAATTATTTAGTTATAATAACACTCACACTAATTAAAATCCCTAACGCAATCTCCAAAAATATTGCAAAGGATAAATTAATCATAACTATATCATCATTACTACGTATTTCATGATAATAATTTTTTTAAAAATAAACAGTACTACACCATTATACACGTATAAACGAACATACACCGACACGTGTAGCGACACAGAACTTCTTGAATGTAAAATAAATGGAGAGATAAAGAGTGCGAACACCAACAACATTTAAAGTGCCGAAATATGAGATTTTTGTTACTCAAATTTAACAGATTATAAACGGTCGTTACTAACGAACAATCAATTGCAACGAATTGTCTTTCAACTGTTTACATCCCCAAAAAATCATATTGTCACTGAAACGTAAAGAATTACTGCGAATTAAAGAGTATAATTATATATGTCTCCTATTTGTTTTTAAGCTATATAATTGTGAATGTTTAGTCAGAGTTTTAATGTTGGACTCTGAAGATGTAAGTAAATGTTTAGCGTGATATATGTTTATATTGCTTCTAACTTTACACATTTTTAATAACATTTCAACAGGGTGATAAAATAACAGTAACAAGAACTACATAAATAATTCAGTTAATAATCATTATTATTATTATTATTATTATTATTATTATTATCATTATTATTATATCATAGAAGTATCTACACATAGATGTTTTTATTTGGATATTTAGGTCTTTGAAAATAATGTCAATTTCCTAGACTTTAGACATGCAAGTTATGATTTAGCTTGCGCTCTTTCTTAATCGACACGTCTTATGCAAAATTAGAAAAAAAAATTCTCGTCAATTTATTAAAGCTGTTTATGGTGATTTTCATTATTGTTCTACATACCTGGAATTTTTTTATATTACAATAGATAAACTAATTTCTATTTTATACTTATATTTATTTCTAGTTTTATGTGTTTTTACTTCCTCTCTGGTATTATCATCGTACATACAAGGAGTTCTCCCTCATGACACCAAACAGATTTCTTTCTGTCTAGAACCTGTTGTGTTCCATGGATTTTGGTGATAACAAGTTTCTTCTATATTATTTACTTGAAATTCATTATGAGTATTATTTATTAATTTTTATTTATTGCGGATAATTATCCCCATCTTTTATTAATTGTTTCACGACATTTCGGCCAACTATTCATCTGACCTTCGTTAGGTGGTAACCGCGACAGATAGGAACTCTGAATCTCCTGACTACAATTACTGCCTTCCATAGTTGTTGTCGTCTCACCACGTGTTGGCCAAGTAAGCTTCTGGTCGGCCTTGGGTAGGATTAAAACCGCTATCTTCAGACAATTCTCACCTGGAAGCGTAGAGATTTAGAGTCTCTATCAACTGCGCCACGAACCCCGCAGGGTGATCGAGGTTAACTTTTTTGGTCTTATAAATTCGTGGTGAGACGATAACAACTACGGAAGGCAGTAATTGCAATGAATGCAATCATGAGATTCAGAGTTCCTATCCGTCGCGGTTACCACCTGACGAATTGTCCGCAATAATTAAAAATTAAATTGCTCCTATTTCCAGTACTCTTTTTCATTATCTATAAACTTTGCAAATGCGTTGGTGATATCGCAGTCGCCGTTTCCCAATGAGTATTATAATTATGTAATTTCGCATCGTCATTATCTTTTCCTATTTCAATTTCTTTTGTTCGTTTTTTTTTTCTTTCTGTGTTATTTCTCTCTAAGGCTTCTTCTAGTTTTTACTTCTTTAATATGCAATTTTACTTTGAAGCATTAGCTTTCTCATTACCATATTTACTTCTATTCCAATATTCGTTAATTTATTAATTTGTGTTTCTTATGATATTTTAGTTATTACTCCTATGTTTTCTTAATAAATATGCAATTCATTTAAAAATAGTTCACACCAAGTTCAATGAACAATATTTAGCTGTGATCATCTTATGTCTAATGTTTACATATAATCATTTCGTTTACCATACTATTCTGGCCGTATTGATCCTTTCCTAACGTAACAGTTTGTGGTTAAATCCTAGTGAAACTTGTATATCATTGTTTTCGTAAAGTTTAAAGTACATCATAGTGAAACTTGTATATCATTGTTTTCGTAAAGTTTAAAGTACATCTGTGAATCCTGATATTTACGGTTATTAATCTAATGTTCTACTGTCTTTCATTATTAATTACTGTCTTTTAAATTAAATTAGTAATTATCATTATATACTTTCGCATACTAATATGCAATAAAATCCTTTAATCATGTTTATAATAATTGGTATACATTTATTCCATGTTAAGTATTTTTCTAACATCACCGTGATTACATTCATATTCTCTATCATTATTTATATATTGATTTGAATAATTGAGCGCGATATTCGTTTTAGCTTTAATATTATCCAAACCGCTTTTTTATTCTAAAAATAATAAATACAGCAAAATAGATTTTATTTTCGTCTATGGCCATGGAATATCTAATACAGAAATAAAATAGAACGTTTAAATGCAATAATCTATTTAGACAACTATTTATTACGAATTGCAATACATAAAGTATAAAGTTGATTCTAATAGCAAATGTAACAAAATGATCATAACGTTCCAAAGTTCGACTGTGCATGTATATTAATAAAATATTCCAGTTTAATGACTTGAACAAGCGTACTCAACTCTCAAAAGTCTGAATATCTTATATATTAACAATTGTCCAAAGCACGAATTGTCCAAAGCACGAATCTCAAAAATACAAATCCGATCCGTTCACTCTTTCTCCTACGGAACTTAAGATGTAGTCCAACCATGTCACAGCCACTACGTTATCTGCCTCGAAAAGAAATATTCTTACTCGCATCGCAAAGGAAATTACACGAGAAATATCTCGTAGTTGCAGAAAAATACAATATTTTATTATGTATCCACAATGCATTATACACGCCTTAACTCACAATATTTTTTCTGAACACACCTGATGATTACGATACTCCATATATTTATTTCTTCAGCATTCATGAAGTGGCAGTTGCGTTTTTTTTAACCATGAGCTTCTTCAAATTTTGAAATGTATTACAGTTTCTGATTCAGACCCCCTACAGCAAGTTTTCATAACTGAATCTTCTAATCACATATCTTATTATCAATTGTCAGAAGTTCCTGCTTTTAAATTTGCGAGCCCATTCTCGTGAGGATTAATGAGACTAACACTTTATAGCTTAACCTCGGATGACTTATTAAATCCCTCGTTATTTTCGCCAGTATTTTAATAACAGGAATATAAAGCATGTTGAGGTTGCGTACGTGGCATCGGAGTGAATACACCGTGACTGATTAGTGACTTACCTTCTTTTAAAATGTGAAAGTACGTTGATAGACTAGCCGTTTGGCTTTATCTTTTAGACAATAGGGCCCACCTACCTTCTAGTCATCAATTGAAGGGCCAAGGTTTTTAATTTCTTTTAATAACGAGGTACGTGTAGATTGCACTTACACGTGTTGTTGCCAGGAACATGACATCCTTCAGCATACAGTGTAGCAGTATGATTTTATTCCGATTGTGAACCTAGTTCTGATAGTAATCTGTGCTCTGCGTTATATTCTTTACCACAAGTCCTTGTCAGATTGTATGTTTGTAGTCGAGGACTAACTATCCGTTCGAACAAGATTGTATGACAAATTAGCTGCACAAGTTTAAGTTTGTATTTCCTACTATGTCATTCAGTGCATTTCGTATTTTTATACCGATATATAACGTATTGTAACATATTCTAGCGATATCGTTCAATGGATTGCTAACCCGTACAAAAAATATGGGTTCACACTCGATAAATAAAAGTGGTTTCTATTATAACGAGGCGCATTATTCAACTATTTAATTTTCATCATCTCGATGTCACTACGTATTATGACTAAGCATTGCATAAAACCCGGCAACTTATTTGACATCTTACTTGTTCACAGGACCTGAGCGTTTCAGGAAATACATCCACTTATTCATTTTGTACGGTTTCGCTTAACTAGAAGTATTCTGGTGCTTCGTTCATCTGTGTATGCAATTATTTTGCAATATGATCGCTACCTTCACAGGAAAAGCAATTATATTGAAGACGACCTTTACTTATTCTTCAGGTCTGGGACAAGTCCTCAGTAGCTATTCTCTTCTAAGCTCATGAATGCAATCGGGCTTTGGTTTCCTGACCGAGAGTCCGGTTAAAAATACGCATAGTAAACTGTGTGCAGGCGCCTCTTCAAATAGAACACCCAGCTTGTTTGTGCTGTAAAATGCCATTCCCTCTTGTGTATGTAAATAGTGTCCTGTTGTAAAACGTTAGTAGCCTGTACACGGCGTACTCGAAAAAAATCTACATAGTCAGCCCTTTTAAGCTTAATATTATCCGTTTCATTCTCGCATATCTACTGGTAAACATTAAGAGCAGCACCCATTAGAGGTTTAACCCACTCGACCTCTTCCACCTTGATATAGCGACAGGTTAGATCCACTCTCGCCACCAAGTATACCGTCGGCGTAAATTAGTTAAACGCATTGATGAGTTTCATGTCGAGATGTCCTTTGGCCATCATGTAACAAATCATCAGCTTAAAAAGATAAGAATATATTGTAATAGTGAAATTAACAAACATCACGAAAATAAAAAAAATAGCGTCTCGAATTGTCTTCTGAACCTGAATTTCGTCAATGAAATACGTCAACTGAATAGTTTCCGGTTTTTTTTTCTCAGCTCAATCTTTTCACCGGAAACATTCTGTCTGCTCTCTTACTGTTTAGATAAACGAGAATTCGCTCATAAAAAGATAGCTATTTATATACGTGAATATACATGAAAAGATGCTATAAAGATGAAAAATACTTCATGTTGTATGCGGAACTGTTTTCGTTTTATACGCGATGGACGACACACTTATTCATCGTAGACTATTAAATAGGAAATAAAAATGGAAATACTTACTGCAGAATTAGTAGCACATTTCAGGAAAAGCAAGCATAGAATAATTGATTTGGTTTCCAATTTTTTGAGAGAAGAATTGTACTGCATGTTTTCAGTGTATATCCCAAGCATGATCCCGTGAAGATATTTTCTTTTAAGCTTAAAAATCTTAAAACCTAAACCTGCTGTTTGGTGCATTTATACAATGGGTTGTCAGAGGTATTAATTAACGCAAAGTGAGACAACCTTCACTTTAAACCTATAAATTACTAATTAGATAATTATGTATATTGTCAATTAATTATGTGTCGAATAATATTGAGTTTATACTTACGTTCTATTTCCAACTCTGTTTAAATCAGTAAGCATAGAGTTTACAACGAATAATTTATATTTTTGATTTTTTTCTGTAAATCATTGAACGAGAAAGGGGCCAATTCGCATAAGTGACTTTTTCAATTAAAAATTTCGATTTTATTATAGATGGAAAACGAACCTTCTATACATTTCCTTAAGACTTTCACGTTATGGCGTATGAAGTGTGATTATATAACATGTTCGTTTGGCGTCGATGCGAAAAGTATATTAAGATATACCACAATAATGCTTTATATCTTAACATTATCATGTGGATTTAAGCAATACATTATTAATCCAATGCCTCTAGGATTCTGTTAATATTACATTGTACATTAAACATATTATGGATAATGTTGTTTTAATCTTTCTAACACTCTGTCTCTAAGTTTAAATTTTCGGTTCTAATCTATATTAATCTTGAGTAGATTTCTACATTTAGAACGAACGAATATCATATTTAGCTAATTGTGCACTATCACAAGAAAATATACGTACGGAATTACATCCAGGAGTTTTAGTACTTTTCTAAAAGATAAAAACACTGTACTATAATGTTGTAGTATTGCCGTCACTACCCTCTGTTAATTCTTAGCTGTGCATACAACATATATAATACTAATAGTTTACCAGAAATAGGTGAATCGGATGAGAGTTACAGAGACAGATTAAGTAGTATATATATATATATATATATATATATATATATATATATATATATATATGCATATATATATATATGTCTGTGTGTGTGAAATACATGTTACACATAACTTTATTTAATCATCAATTATGTAAGGATAAAAACAGGATACAAATAGGAAATACACTTTTAAGGTAATGTTTCAAGACGGCTCTATTTTTGTATAGTCATAAAGTGGTATACTTCTAGGTTTCCCCCTTATTGATGAAAAGCATTTAGCCTCTAAATGTCATTACGTAAAGAGGGGTTTTCTGTTCTCCTTATTGTTTGTGCTTACCTACCCATTTAATAAAGATCTTTTAAACTTTTGGTACTAATGTTTGTAATGTACTTTATGAATTACTCCTTGTAAATGTGTAGAGCAACTACTGCTTTGATAAGTTGGCTTTATAAACAAAGTATTATTTCTTGTCTCATGTAATATTTAACGCATTTATTGTTATATATAAGGAATGCCTCAAAAGAAACAGTTCATTCGAAAGCATAATTTATAGAACAAAATCAAAAATAAATGTTCATAAATTTAATAAGTACTATTTGGTTTACATTCTCTCTGCTGGTATAATGCAAGTATCTTACTAGGCATTACATTGATCACTAGAAATATATCGTTTTGAGAAGATTCGTGCAGTTTCTGATGCAAATAATGCTTAATGTTCAGGCTTACAAGTAGGTGTCTCTATTTGTTTTGGAGAATATTCTGTTATAATATACCCCAAATTTTTTAATTGGGATCATATCCGGGGGCTGACTAAATTATGGAAGTTTATTAATCTCATTTTGGCTAAACCAATGTTGTGTCGTCCTAGCAGAGTGGTAATAGGTTTTGCTTTCCATAAATAAGGAAGCATCTTTGTTCATTTTACTAATTGAAAATATTGGTGGTTGTCCTTCATCTAATATTTAACCAATAAGTGGACTAAATGTTTCTTTAACATTCCGCATTATTCTCAAATTGCGCCGGACACCATTACCGAGAATCGCTATGTATAAGAGTGTGCTACAGTCTTTAAAAAAAACCCTTGCTGGGTGAGACACAATACCTGCATCCTTTCACTGTCCGGAAATAATGCAAATAGTGACGCATCAGTGAGAATAACATTAGCCCAAAGGTTATAAATTTCACCACCATCTCACGAGCCCAAACTTTTCTTCGTCTGATACCGACAGGAGAAATAAGAGGTTTCTTTCACGCAGTTTTACTAAAGTGAAGCTACCTGGCCGCTATTCTGGGACTTACACCAGCTTGTGTAGCAATGTCAGCGGTTTTGCACCGAGTATCTCTTCAATATTTATTTTTCACAAGATGCAATGTCTTTCAGAAGATCCCGGGCGACAAGACGAGGTTTTTTGCACTCTATTGCCTATATTTTCTTTGCACAGTCACTCTATAAACGTTAGAAAGAGGCATTGAAAGACTATCTGCTATGTTGTATTGGCTAAGCTGACCTATATGTAGACCTACAATTCGTTTAAACAGAAATTCTATTAGGATGATGCTAATTTTCTCCTGGCATGCTCCAATGTTATTAGATGCAATATAATGTAATAAATTAAGTTATGTCAGCACTTTCTCATCTGTAAATATAAATTATCATATAATTCATGTTAGAGTCTATTCTCTTCTTTCAAGTATGTGCATATTTACAATTATATATATATATATATATATATATATATATATATATATATATATATATATATATACTAGTGTTTCCCGGGTGTTTGGAGGTGTATGCTGAGCAAAAAAATAACGGTCATTTTTTTTTATCTTTGACCCCTATTATGACCCCTTATTATTCATTGTTTGGGGCTCAAATCAAGTTAAGTTAGATCCATGTCCCAGAACCCAATATCTAAAGTGTCGGAGGAGTTCGGTAGAGTTCTCAAAGGTGAAATCGTTGAACTTTGACCCCTCAACAGCCAAATTTCTGGTCGAAAAAAGATCACATTAATTTTCCTAAATCTCAGTACACTGTATATCAAATTTCGAGTCTGCATACTGACAATTAGCAGAATTATTTCGAAGGAAAATGTACACAGACACACAGATAGACAGACAGAACAAAAAACACACAGACACTTTCACTTTTATAGATGTACTAGAATTTCGGCCCGACGTTGCCTGGGTGTTTGGAGGTGTATGCTGAGCAAAAAACAAAAAAAGAAACAAAAAAAAAACCGGTCACCTTTTAAAATTTGACCCCTATTTTGACCCCGTAACATTTCTTGTTTTGGGCTACAATATATATATATATATTAAGTTAGATTCATGTCCAAGGACCTTATATCTAAAATTTCAAGTGTTTAGCCCCAAAATTGTCGGAGGAGTTTGGTAGAGTTCTCAAAGATCAAATCGTTAAACTTTGACCCCTTAACCGCCAAATTTCTGGCCGAAAACCGATCACATCGATGTTCCCAAATCTCAGTACCCTGTATATCAAATTTCGAGTGTCTAGACTAAAAATTGATAGAGTTATTGCGTAGGTAAATGTACACAGACAGACAGACACACACACAGACACGTTCATTTTGATGGATATACTAGCATTTACGCCCGGCGTTCCCGTGTGTTTGGAGGTGTATGCTGAACCAAAAAAGTGGGTAATTTTTTTTTCGTTTGACCCCTATTATGACCCCTTAAAATGTATTGTTTTGGGCTCAAATCGAGTTGTTAAGTTAGATCCCTGTCCAAGGAACCAATATCTAAAATTTCAAGTGTCTAGACCTAAAATTGTCGGAGGAATTTGATAGAGTTCTCTAAGGTCAAATCGTTGAACTTTGACTCCTTAACAGCAAAATTTCTGGCCGAAAACCATCACTTCGATTTTCCCAAACTTCAGTACCCTGTATATTAAATTTCGAGTCTAGAGACTAAAAATTGACAGTGTTATTTTGTAGGCGAATGTACACAGACACCCACACAAACAGGAACACAGACACACAAACACGTTCACTTTAATAGATATATTATATTGGTGCACGGCGTTGCCCGGGTGTTTGGAGGTGTATTCTGAGCAAAAAAAGTCAATTTTTTAAACTTTGACCTCTATTTTGACCGCTTAATATTTATTATTTTGCGCTCAAATTAAGTTATTACGTTAGATCCATGTCCAAGGAACCTATATCTAAAATTTCAAGTATTTAGACATAAAATTGTCGGAGGAGTTTGGTAGAGTTCTCAAAAGTCAAATCGTTAAGCTTTGTCCCCTTAACAGCAAAATTTCTGGCCGAAAACCGATCACATAGTTTTACCAAATGTCAGTACCCTGTATATCAAATTTCCAGTCTGTAGACTACAAATTGACAGAGTTATTGTGAAGGAAAATGTACACATGTTATATATAGGTTTCATTTCTATTATTATTATTATTATTATTATTATTATTATTATTATTAGTTTGTTGTTATTGTTATTGTTGTTATTGTTCGTTGTTATTCGTTGTTATTAGGAAGTCTTATTAAAAGTAGGTCTTAGAGAGTCTTATTAAGAGAGAGGTTGCGTTCTGTGTTCGTGTTATGAAGAGATGCATATATATAAAATGTTCATACTTAGAAGTGTAGAAGCTCGTTGAGAAGAAGACAGTGTTGAGACAGTCTTAGTGTTCACATTGTAGATATGAGATGTAGAGACATTGTGTATGTGAAGACATTTTAAAACACAGGATATATAAGACATATAATGACACTTTCACTTTACCTCTTGGTATAATTACAACACAAAGACGACGTTTATAAAAACACATGACGCGTTTATTTCTTCTTCGACCGGTCGTGGTTTTCTTAGTCAGGAATTCAAAGTTTTACATTCTATGTTTCAAAGGTGACCGTCTCGCTTCCAGACGTTCGACTCCCATCTCTGGACTCCAGACTGTCATCTCTCGTCCTCAGACTCTAAAGTTTCTAACTATCTCGACAATTTCCCATTTTCCATGACGTCATACACATGTTAAAACATGTGTCTTCTTTCACGTGTTCTGGAAATGCGTGCCCAATACATTTCCCTTTGTTTACAAAAGGAATTTTAACCTATATTTCCAGTAACCTATATTTCCAATATGTTAAAAACATGTTTATAAAATTATCCTATAGTTGCATTCCTTTTCTTAAAACTATTTGATCTCTACGCTAAACAATGGTTTGTCTTTACATTCCATTTTCTAATTCTCCCTCGTAATCTATTCCTAAACCTAAATCACGAGGTTTGAATTTAATCTATTCCATTTCATTTTCATTTTTACTAAATCTCTTTATTTTTATACTTACATGAAAAGGGGGCATCCCTTATCATGTAACACACAGACAGACACACAGACAGACCTATACTTTCACTTTTATAGATATATTAGCATGGGTGCCCGGCGTTGTCAATTTTTTTTTAACTGTGACGCATATACACAGACACGTTCACTTTATATATATATATATATATATATATATATATATATATATATATATACATATATATATATATGTATATATATATATATATTCGATTAGGATTGAATGAGATCCTTGCTAATGACGCCAGAGATGGTTTCTGTTGCCGAGTTCGAATACATCGATTGGTATTAGTCGTGACATCATTCATGATTCCCGGAAGGAAGAATCACTAGTGCCTGTAAGTATTAAATAATTATTATAGTAAATGATTTTCTCAGCCCCTTTAAGAAACTCGTCTCTTACTGTTGAATACTTTCAGTTGAAATAAAAGGTCGGTCAATTTAGTTTTGATGCTTAGATCGGCACATAAGGATTAGATCACTCTGATGTTAAATGCTTAAAAAATAAATGTTTAAATTTCCATATAATTTTTCGCGGTAAACAGTAGCCGATTGGATAAGGTCCTTTCTAATGAAAACAGAGATGGCCTATGTTGCCTTGTTCGAATCTATTGACTGACGTAAATCGTGACATCCTGCAGTAATAATTCCTGGAAGGATGAAACACTAGTGACTGTAGATATTTAAGAATGCTTATAATAAATAATGATATATATATATATATATATATATATATATATATATATATATAAGCAAGCAAACAGAGGGCATATGAAAAGTATATTGTTCTGATAACAATCTGATCCTTGTTCCGTCCATTATAAAATTTAAACATAGGCTTTTAATAAGACGGTGTTCATAATCCAAACGAAAAGGAGCGAACTTTATTCAAGCAGCTTGACACAAGACGAAAAATCTGTGTGCTTAATTGTAGTGTATTTGTCTTTGTTGTGATTCTCTTAAGATAAACAGACAAACAGAAATATTATTTGGAATTATATATAGATAGTCAAAAACATTCATATTTCTACAATTATATTCACGGTCTGATAAGCTTTGTATCACAAATGTTTGTGTATATATTGCAAACATAATATTACTCCTCTATTTGTTTATTATCAGAATTTGATAATTGTTTAGTTTGGCAAACGCTGCTTTCCGTGGCAAATATTGGACAATCGACAAAAGAGAAAATTCAATATTACAATTATCTTTATTTAACAATTATTTCATTCAGAGAAGATACAGAAGGCATTTTTATCACGTTGTTTTGTCTTCTTTGTCGTCGAAAACACAATGTAAGTAATTTCAATGGTGTTTATCTTTCTTTAAAATTCATAAAAATAACTTTAGACTTTCTTCCTACAGAATAACATGACAATAATTTTGGGGCATGAATTTAATTAAGTAAATCAGCCTCTACTTGGTATTCAAGTTCCAGTTTTATTTGCCTTTTGTTCAAATAAAAAAAAATATTTTATTCCAATTTGCAGTGACAAATTCAGTTTTATTTTTCATTGTACTATATTATACTAGGAGATTTTTTTTTACAGAGTGGTCACGACTTATCAAGGCCCGGAAGCCACTCAGGGATAAGGGTTATTGCAAGTACATTACGTTAGTGTGGATATTTCATGAAGTGTTTACTAAAGGGGGCGGTTCATTAAGAATTTGTTAACGTTGGACTTGAACACGTCCAAGTTGTAGTAAGGTGGGAAGCAGAGAGACGGAACAGAGTTCCACGGGCGTGCAGTTCTAAGAAAGAAGCTTTGTTCATGGAATCTACGTTTTGATTTAGGCACAGATAAAGAGTGGGGGAAATTTTTCACAGCGGATTCAGCTAGACGGGTGTTTTTCGTGAAAGATTGGCGAGGAGTGACCAGAGATTGGAGTTCAGACGAGCACCTGTCATGGAAATAATGATAAAACAAGGATAGGGTCGCAACGTCTCTTCTGAAGGAGAGAGGTTGCAGGGTAGAGAAAAGGGCATCTCCCACCAAGCCACGAAGTCTATTTTGTACTCTGTAAAGGAAGGATAGGCTGTTTTTAGCAGCTCCTGCCCAGATATGGCAGCAGTATTCCATCCTTGGACGTACTTGGTTTTTATATAGATAGAGAATTGTATCAGTAGTGAGATATCTTCTGGAGCGGTAGAAGGATCCCACCATCTTTCCAGCGACCTTGGCAACAGACTTGATGTACGTGTTCCATTTAAGATCAGGAGTAAAGGTCAAACCCAGAAGCTTGTCAAAACACGGGGGCTCTCTCAGACGAGAGTCATCTATCCCAATTGATGCCAGCTGGGTATCAGAGCGTTGATGATGTAAGGATAGGAGTTTGGTTTTAGATGCATTAAAGGTAACCAGCCACGTCTTCCCCCACTGAATAGTTGCGCTATTCATAGATTGGTGTAGTTTTTGTCTATTAAATACGTATATATATATATGTATGTGTGTGCGTGTGTGTGCGTGTGTGTGTGTCTGCTTCGTTGTCTGTTAGTCTGTGTGCGGATTGGTCTCTTTCAAATCATTTTATTCTACAGATTTGGACCTATCGAACTAATCCGCTTTCAATTTAAGCAGAATAATATAGCTTATAAAGAACAGATATTTTCATAAAATGGAACTTCTTGTAGGTAAACCGAATATACATGTTTTCTACGCATGCGCAAATATACAGTTATACCTTTAACAACATTATTTTATTAAATACCTTGTGCGTATTCCCTTAACTCTGATAGGAGCGCATTATGCTTAAAAGCTCTATTTTGTGAATCTAATCTCTAAGTTATATTTTATTATTTAAATTATTGTTATATCCCTACTATATATATATATAATATAGTCGGTTCTATAATAATAGCACTATTATCCATAATCCGAAATCTGCATTAATAAAAATACTATATATAAGCGCAGTTTATATTTGAACAATGACGGTCGCTATGCTATTAAATATATATATATATATATATATATATATATATATATATATATATATATATATATATATGTGTGTGTGTGTGTGTGTGTGTGTGCATGTGTTTATGTATATATATATATATTTATATATGTGGATGTATATATATATTATTCATACACACACACACACATATATATATATATACATATCCATACACACGCGCACACACAAATATATATATATATATATATATATATATATATATATATATATATATATATATATATATAAGGATTTTATCTGCATATACATTCGCAAATAGTAAGTAAATTAAAAAAAACAGAAGACTAAATTTATGAAAACATCAAAATGATTAGGGAGTAAAACGCACAACTTCTTTAGACAATGTGTTATTTTTGTTAAGAATCCAGACAGATATTCTAATAATTTTTTTTATATTTTATAAAAAGTTTTTCCATACATACCTTTTAGAAAATGTGTCTATTATTTTTTACTACATCTTATAATCAAACCACCGTTTTTGAAATCATGGAAATAGAGAGCAACCTATTTATATATTCAGCTGTATTTTAGAGTCTGATGAAGAAGAATCTAACAGGATAAAGTTGTGATTTTAATAAATCTGATGATGAATACCACATAATAAAGTGAAGTTATGGTCATACAAATCAAATATGTGTCTTTATATATTTGAAGATATGATGAATGAAACCAAGTAACTTACGAGAATGCCAGAAATATACATTTAATTATGAATGCACCGAGTCGTATGCCGAGGAAACACCGCAATGACTTTGAAAGCACTTCGCTAGTCCTGTGAACTATCGTCATTTTTATCAGATCGCCATAGTGCGAGTTATAGAAGTAAAACAATACAAACAATTACATATTTGGATATAAAAAATTAAATATGATAAATTAGTAAAACGTCTTCATGGGAAATATAATTATAAAAAGAAACGAGAGATATGGCGAGAGTAAAAAAGACAATGCCTTGAAAGCACTATCCTTGTCGTGGAAAAGTACGTATCGAAGACTTCCATAGTGAAATAAAAAAAAAGTTAATGTTTGGGTAAAAGAATTTTATCCAAACGTTTGCATATAAGATTGTTTCAGGTGGCATATACGCAACACAATTAAGTGAGATGAGTTCGAAAGAGGTGAATGCCAACTAACAAGGCGTGTTTGTACATATATCACAGCTAATTAAATCACCGTGAGTACATCACCAGTGCTTTACTCGTTCAGTAGATTACTCCCTAAATAATTCAATTTTGAGCGAATGTATCGGGCACGTAAGATACACATTCTCTCTGCGATGAAATATCATTTACAATATGTATTATAGTTTATTTATATATGCCTATGTTTAAATTACTAAGTTTTGTCACCAATTTACACACACTCTTACGCAGTCCGGGAACCAACACGTTGTAATTTCAGTCGCAAATGGGGCAAAGGCAGAAAGAATGGAATAACTCATATAAAGTTAATGAAGATAATATTGAACAAATATATATATATATATATGTATATATATATATATATATATATGAACAAATGATTAATAAAACATGTTAAAAGACATCTTGAAAAAGAGTTAAAAACATATTTAATTTCACAAAGGAAGCACAAGATGAGTGGATAGTCCTTAATCCGCGGAGTTTCGAAGAAATACTCCCCTTCTCCTCAGAGGGCAGGAATTAGCAAAATTACTTTTACTTGCAAAATCCGATCCCGCATTTTGCTAAACCCTGCCCTCTAATGGGAAGGAGAGTTTTCTTCAAAACTCCGTGGATTAAGGACTATCCACTTATCTTGTGCTTCCTTTTTAAAATTAAATATGTTTTTAACTCTTTTTCAAGATGTCTTTTAACATGTTTTATTAATCATTTGTTCATATTATAAGCTCTATTTCCTTTTCGGTTTTATTGAGCTTTTACATCTGGTTGAGATTACTTTACTTGTAAATATTAACTCTTTAATATTTATAATATATTTTAAGTTTACCATTTTGATTACCTTGTTAAACCGCTTGTAATTATATATATATATATATATATATATCGTACGTGCCTTATACCATTTTACTCTTTATATGTAAATGCAAATAAATTATTATGTGTAAAAATATATTTATATATAAATCGTATGGAATGGAATGAGACAGCTCCTTTTTTTTTCGTAATAACGACATTTATTTTATAATTTTTCGACGAAGGATAACTTACAGCTGTGAGGTATTTTACGTGATTGTCTTCTTTAACGTTCTCCATTTCTCATTTCATCGTCTTTTTCCTTAGAGTGGCGTCCTTTTGCATTACATATGCATTTGCATCACATGCTAGTTCAATCCGCATAAAATGCATGGTACATATCTACATATATGGATAAAAATATCAAATGTGTATAGATATTCGCTCCCAGTTTATTTCTATCTCTTCTTTATGTATTCATATTTCGTATCATTTAGATAATTCAGACGTGTGTCATCATATTAATATATGGTTTCTTATAACGCGGGATATCTGAATATCGGTTTACCATAATGATATATCTATTTGTATTGATTTCTACGTATAGTTCTGTCAATATCTATACTTTATAGGTAATACGTAACCTCAATAGTGTTTACGTTTTCTTATTAGCCACTGAATGCAGTTGAAATATAAACGAAATGCCTGTAGCAATAGTATAAAAATTCGGCCAGCCAAAATTCACAAAAAAAACATTATAAACACACGTGATCTGTGTCCAGCTATCAGTTATAAGTTGGAGAGATTGAAGAATTATGTATGTGTCTAGATATCTCGTTCTGGGGCGTTTTTTTTTATCGTCAACGTATTGCATTATTATTCAAATGGATGTTTACAATTAATGATAAGTGCGTTCTGTACGACGCTCCCACGTGTGCTATCTTACAAAATTCCATCCCTATACCAGAAGACCGTCTATGCAGCTATGTAAGATAAGGCTTTGTGTCTGGAAGAAATATCGTCAATTGTTGTATCATAATCTCATACCGACGGGCCAAAATTATACTGACAGTAGATTCAACGTATGCAAAAAAAGCATTACGGAGAGGAAGACCTATCACGGCTGAATTGCAAGTAGTCAGGTGAATTATGGGTAGTCAGGGATACGGTAAAGCAATTTCGCTTTGAAGTTTATTATATCAATTTTATTCAGTTGCTATTGCGACACTACATTGCAAATGTTTACTCATCAGCTCTTTCTTTAACCAATGAAACAGACTTTTGCCACGCCAGCACGGACTACTTTGCGTTCAAAACCCCATTACCACGCCAATGTGATAGAACAGCTAAAAATCTTTAGAGGAATTTCAATAGCGATGACGTCAGAAACTAAAAAAAAGAAGTGGACAGAATGAAAAGTGTTATGTCTTCTTTCTTAAAGATGAATAAAACTTCATTGATTTTCTTGCATATCTGTCTGCTCACGCTTATATTCGATTTTTGATGGTTACAGTTAATAAGAAAGCAACTTAACAGAGGAAATAGTAAAATCGTTTTATTTTCCAATTAACAATCGTGTCAACCTGTAAATGTTCGGAGATTGGAACAAAACAGGCAACTCAAAAAGTTAACCGCTTATTTATTTAATGGGTTGTGCTTCTAATAAATGTATACATATATATATATATATATACATATATATATATATATATATATATATATATTCAGGAGAGAACGCAAGTTAAATTAGATAAATCTATCTACCTATATATATATATGTGTGTGTGTGAGTGTATGTATGTATGTATGTATGTATGCATGCATATATATATATACATATTACATATTAATTCAATAATATTTTGTAAATAATAAGACTTACTTGAAAAGCCATTCCTCTATACAATCATGTACTGTGTGTGACAGTGTTCCATAATATATTTAATAGATTTGAAACAATCTTATTATCGTAAGTATAAATCGGATGCAGATAATATATCAGCAGTAAATAAAAAAAAGTAATTCATTTATATATTAAAGTTGAAAGTGACATTGGATGTGTTATTATTTAAATTTTATTTTCTCTGTTTTTCTTTTTCTTTTTCTTTTTCTATCTTTATATAGCCAGTATTACTTTTGCAACTTTGATGTACAACAACTATAATTCGAAACAAACGATGAACATTATCCGGCCGTTCCCAATATCCAATGAATTCCTAAAATTGGTTTCTATTATCTGAAAAAATGTTTGAAAATTACGATATATGCAGATAAGCTATAATTTTACTGGACACTATGTAGTTAAAAACTTAAAAGCATGAGAAATATAAAGTTAATGAAGATAATATTGAACAACTATATACATATATATATATATGTGTGTGTGTGTGTGTGTGTGTGTCGTACGTGCCTTATACAATTTTACTCTTTACATGTAAATGCTAATAAATAATTATTTATAAAAATATATTTATATATAAATCGGATATACCTGCATATTAAGCCCGTCCCAATATTTAATTTACTCTTTGTATTTTTCTATATACATACTGTTGTATGTCTGCATACTATGATAGATAGATTGATACGCAAAAGAATTTTAAGTAATTATTTTCTAGACTGTTCTTTTACTAAGACGTAAGGTTTTTCCCGGTGCATCGTGCTACATTATCTTATTATTATAGCGTATTTTCAACCTCAAGCGTTTCCGTTTACATTCAGAAGAAACGTTGAACAAAAAACACCTTTCTTTACACTTTTTTTCTTTCATTCCATTTACACGTGCCGCGGTCTGTTCACATGTCCCTCGAGCCAAAACATCTGTTCTGCGCGATGCAAAGGGAAGCTGTTAACAAAACTAGGAAACAAGACAACAAAATCGACATAAAGAGACAAAAGTAAAGGTTCTAAGAACTTCTTTTCGGTACGAATTCTCTTTTAATATTTATATAAAATATTGATTATGACAACTTCCTAGATGAGACAAGATTACTTTTGTTTTTATTATTTCAAACAAATACTTTGTTTTTAATTTGAAAAAAAATATAGTAATTTTAGCAGTTAAATTTTTTACGGAAATGCTTTTTTCATTACCGTATTAAAATAATGAACCAGTTTATTAATTAACAATGAACATTATTACATTTAACTTCACAGGTGGGTTCTTTACTAAGACTTTATTATCTAACTAAATTTTAGTGGTATTTGGATTCGTACTATATGCTCGATATCAATACGATTGCATTAGTCATATTATTTATAAATACTACACTTAATTTATGTAGAAAGTTTTCGTGGGAACACATCCCACAAGATGAGTCTAACGAAAGCACTTGAACATGGCTAAAAAATTAAAATCTAGATAGAGCAACTGAATTTGTAAAACCAACCATACAAGATAACACAATTAGAACTCTCCACAGCAAAGCAAGTGGCTACGAGAAACGGAAAAATAGTAAATGTAGGCACTACGAACAAAGAGGGGAAACAATAAACCGTATAATAAGGGATGCATGAGACTAAGCAAACAAGAGTATGAAAATAAACACGGTAAATTGGTGAAAGTAGTTCTAGGTAATTATGCAGATAATTGCATTTTAAACATCAAAACAAATAGTTAATTCATAAATCAGCAGCAGTGCTTGATAATAAAATCACAAGATCCTATGTGACGTAAATATACAAACAGATAAACAAGAAATAAGCAAGAATGACGGATGTCATAATAGTTAACAAGAAGAACATCCTGCCATATTGTTAATTTAACTATCTGAAACTGTGTGAAACTACTTGCCAATAATAATATTTTGTTGTCAGCAAAAAAACTGACGCCACACCAAATAAGCCATAAAGGGTCAAGGAGAATGGAAAATCTGAAGAGAGAAAGAACTAGCCAGACCTCCGCTGGATGACTGCAAAAATAAGTCTGACCTTGGGGAGGCTTTTTGCTTATCAATGGTCGCCGTTAAACCAAGTGTAATCGCATGTTACATTAATGCAAATTCATCTGCAATGAGTATCGAAAGATGTGAGGAGTATTGAAAATCTTGGTAGACCTGTTATCACCTAGACTCCAGAGAATGCCCCCAGATGTTTTGTATTGATAACATTTTCTTCTCCAATTGAGAATAATTATAATCCGAAAAGTCGTCGTTATTACGGAATTATATATAATACTATGACAAAAAATAATGTCGATAGGTAAATGAAATACTTTAATGGTGAATGCTTTGACGAACTGCAAACACTTGTACCTCCCCGACATAACTACCCCCGACAAACCCGACAAGCTACTAAGTCTCATTCCTTCTCAGTAGAGATCCCTAGGTGCAAGAAAGCCTTTTACTCCAATAGTTTCTTCCCCAGAACTGCGGGTCTTTGGAACTCCCTTTCGGGATTCTGCTTTCCCAACTGCAATGATATGCAGAAGTTCAAGTGTAATGTTAACAAACATCTTTCTACTCTTCTCCCCTCATAATGACCCCGCTAATTAATTCCCTAATAGTAGCCCCCTGCTTCAAAGTGGCACTGTGCCTTGTTTGGGGTGAAAATTGAATAAAAAAAGAGGGTGTCCCTAAATTAAATTCAATCATCTCAAAATACTTTTAATTATCGTAAAAATATCATGTTTTAATTTTTTGTTGTAATTAAAAAGTGTTTCTATTATTAGAAATTTATTATATAGATATATAATTTTTAAATCAATATTTTAATGGCAACATAATATGCAAACAAATAAATCATAAGGAATCTTTGCTTTCACATATTGTTAACCCTCTACTTTTTTTTAAGTACGTGAATAGAATGAGCTTTTGTGTGTCTATAACAGAGTTTATTATTGGAAAAGGTTACATTATTTGTAATAAAAAATATTAAAGTATGATTTGAAAGAAAAACAAGAAGAAAGAAAGTAAAAATAAAAGTAAATCAAATATTCTGTCTTCGCGTCACCTCTCTACTTTCCCTCTAAGACCTCTATTTTGTTTATCTATTCAGCTACGAATATCATACATCGTTTATCAATGCTCTGTTGAGCTCACAATAATAGAAAGAATAAAATTATACTATGCTAACTGTAAGTATATACTGAATACATTTGGATTCATTTTGCAAGTGGCTTACAGCATTATTACACGCATCTGTTATCTCTAGAGAATTAAATACTAATTCAATAATTTATTGAATTAGAAGTTGCTTCAAATTATTATTATTATTATTATTATTATTATTATTATTATTATTATTATTGTTATTATTATTATTGTTATTGTTATTGTTATTGTTGTTGTTGTTATTGTTATTGTTATTATTATTATTGTTATTGTTATTGTTATTGTTATTATTATTATTATCATTTTTATTATTATTATTGTTATTATTATTATTATTGTTGTTATTGTTATTGTTATTGTTGTTGTTGTTGTTATTATTGTTATTGTTATTGTTATTGTTATTGTTATTATTATTATTATTATTATTTTTATTATTATTATTATTATTATTATTATTATTATTATTATTATTATTATTATTATTATTAACCGGGACAAAATATTTGCATTTAAAATGTATTTGTAACATATTTGTTTTAACACGAACTCCTTTATTTCTCATTTTAATTTACACCGCTGCTAATACTCGAACACGATTGATATCTCCATAATGAAGGTGTTATGTAAAAAGTAAATAAGTGTAACAGCAGTTGTATAACATTGCTCAATAATGTAAAACCTATTTTATTGATGGCATTTTGAAGATTGATAAATATGGATTTTTTTGCGATGAAATTTTTTTTTTATTAAATTGAGTGATCATTAACTTGGTACATGGATTTTACCATCGATAAATAAAACAACTTTTTTTTTACAAGAAGGGATTTGCGGAGAACAGCATAGAAAGAAACAATGTAGAATGCAATGTCAGAGAAATCATGGGATGGGATGATAATTGAATTTTAGATTTCTAAGCGTAACAGATGAGAAAAAGAAAAGTCGGGCATTGTTTACGGCAAATTGTGTTATGATTAGGAGCACATTACGGATGGAACATCCTCTAGTATTATTGTCCCAATAAACTCAGATATACATCTTTTTTACTCCTCGGCCTAACGTTCACAGGAAACATGAGTTGGAAAATTACATTGAGAGCATTTTAACACCAAGTAATCTATTTTTTATCGTAAAAGATAATGGATGGGACAAAAAATAAGCACTGAAACACATTCAAGGGGCATTTAGATCTCTACTGGGAGCACTGGGGAAATTAGGGAGAAAAATATTTTCAATTCGTTTATTGTTACTATTTCTTCAAAATTAAAATATTTTTTTTAGAGAGAGAGAGAGAGAGAGAGAGAGAGTTAAAACAAATTCTCAAATGCATTTTGTTCTCTGCGGAAAATTGAACATTTGTTTTTGTCTAAACATGTACGTGCGTTTTTTCGTCGTGAATATTAATTTGGCACATATTATCTGTAAGTTGCGGTTTTTTGTTTAGCATTTCTTAAACCCAGATTTGTCTTGTGAGTCTATTTATTTTTCAACTTTGAAAAGCTTTCTAGGCAACTAGTTGAAATGATAGGTTTACAGCAAACTCAGGCAAGAGAGGAAATAAGAGATGAAAAATAAAGGAGAAGAAAGAAAGAGAAGAAAAAGTGAAGAAAGGAGAAAAACAAGCGGAAATAAAACGAAGTAAAGGAGAAACATAAGCGAAAAAAATGGAAAGAGATGAAGAAAGAAGGCAATTCAGCGAAAAATACCCGAAATGCAGACACATGCAAAGAAAACATTAGAATTACTAACTAAAGTATGAACGAAAAAAGACAGCAACGAGTCAGGCAAGAATGTTTTCCTCAAAACGTGATCTGGTCAGCATTAAAACCATTTAACTATTTATTTTGGAAAAGGACTTTAGAAGCCTATATTCGCAGATTTAGTGACGTGTTCAGAATTGATTGTAAGTCATGCAACGTCTTTTATTTCAAGAATTGGGAGCTGCAGAACATAATATATTCGTGGACTACATTATCTTTAAACAGACGAGCGAATTCTCCTACAACGGCACAGTGAAATCTTTGGTGGAATTATCCGGTCCAAGAATTGACTCCTCGATAGAAGATGGAGATGCATTAACTTGACACGTAAAAGAAGACTCAGATTAGAGTACATTTGCTTCAGACGTAAATAGGAATTATTATAGGTATTATTACATCGGGAAAGAGTAGTTGTTCCAGGGACCCTACAAAGAAATTCTTAAAAGATATTAACACATGAAACCCTGGCACCACCAGAATGAAATGTTTTATGTGTTCATACGTGTACTGGAAAAAACCTGACCAATGACATAGAATAAAAGGTGAAAGCATGCAGTTGATTGCACTAGCTGCTAAAGCGTCACCGATTCAATTTAGCTCATGGACAATAGTTTACTACCCATGGTCAGGGATATAAGTGGACTACACGGAACTACTTGAAAGATAGTACGACCTCATAGTAGTAGATTGCTTTTTCAAGTGGCTTTAAATCTTTAAGTGCAAAATCCCACCTACTAATCTCACTATCAAAACTCTTCATGAGTTATTCGCACGGTTCAGAGTGGTCGAAATTTTTATCTTAGATAACGGCACTCAGTTAACATCCACAGACTATACAGAGATCATAGAGGACTTCTAATTGGACAACATCACAACTCCGATTTACCAACTCAGATCAGACGGACAGATAGAAAAATATGTGGTCATCTTGGAGAAGACTTTAAATAAGGCAAAGGACACTTCATCCGAAAAAAAGCGTTGCAACATTTTCTTCAGGCGTACAACGTAACGCCTAACCGGAATACACAATCATAACGGCCTTGTGCGAAAATTATGTTCACGAGAAAAATACGGTCAGCCCTTGACACATTATTGCCAAAACAAGTAAAACCCGCAAGGACAACTGTTCCCAAGAAGAATTACGTGTCGGAAAAACGGTTATTCTTTCATATGCACAAATATAATGACAATTTCTGGGAACAAGAAACAACCAAGGACAGAATCAGCCGTACGGTCTACATGGTGGAAGAACTACATTACACACATAAGAAACACTTAATCCAGATAAGTAAACGCACTTCAAACGAGGTAAGTAAAACACCGGTTGAAGTGACATTGGGCCTACTATATGACGCATTAAACCTATAAACTTCTCAAACTAGTACAGAAATGCACGGTTACGACAGAAAAAAAAGAAACTGGTGGAGCCCTTGGAATCAAACCCAAGAAAGAAAAACTATATTTCGGGGAAATAAATATCTCAGGGGAGGGAGTCCCGAAGTAGTTAACGATCTGTGATAGTATGGATATGTCTGATACTATGTAAGCCAGACATTTCTGCAGTCGAGCAGATACCACACGCGTAGGTTCACTGCTAGCAGTAAACACCGAGACTCTTTCACCTTAAAATTGCTACCCCCTAAACAGGACCACAATATTAACTTGCCTACGGAAATATTATAAATAGATCTTAACTTTGAGGCTTTGTCTAAAAACTAGGTATAGATAATTCAGTTTATCTTTTTTGACGATTCTTGTTGTTTTTAAATAAAGTAGACACTGTGTTTCACGTAAGAGTAGTTGCCCCCCAAATCATATATTATATACTTTAGCAACAACAATGTTTAAATATTCAACGTTTTATAGAAAAACCTGTCTTGATGACAGAGAACATACGGTTTGCTTTTAACCGTCTAAATTGTCTAAATAAAAGTTCGATTCTCTGAATCTATATGGTTTAATAATTCAATTTACAACCAGGATTTATTTATGATTAACGTAATTCTGCTTCATATCTTATGTCTCAAATTGGAGACAAATCAGCGGGAGTTTCAATCTTACAAAGTATTTTATACAAGCAGAATCCTGTACCGGCATTAATTAGTGGAAAGATGGGTTCATGACTGTACTAATGAAATGAACAACTTCTGCAACCAAAGCAATATTGTAATCCATCTATAAATCCTTGGTTATTTTGTAGTGCAATGAGAGATAAATCATTCTAGACTTGTTTTGTTTTGTTTCAGTATAATAGTTGATACCTTAAGAAAAGATGCCCGCGAAAAAGAAAAGAAATTAAAATCCACACGAAAAGCAAGGAAACCAATCCTGAAAACATGAAGAAGAAATTCTACAAGACTAATTACTTTTTATTAATTGGAATTTATTATTGGGATGAGTATTATTTATTAATTTATTTTTATTGATGACTATTATCGTTATCTTTTATGTTGTTGTTTCATGACGTTTCGCCCAAGTAGACCTATGGCCTTCGTTAGGTGGTAACCACGACAGAATGGGAACTCCGAATCTACGAACTGCATTCTCAGCAATTAGTCTTCTTTGGACTAGTAAGTTCTTTTACTTGACCAAATAAGTCTCTATCCAATGCGCCACGGGACCTGTGGCGCAGTGGATAGAGGCTTTGACTCTTTACCGTTCCACGTGAGCATTGTCTGAATATACTGGTTTCAATCCTAAAGCCGGCCATGAGCTTACTTGGCCAAAAAGTAGTAAGACGACAACAAGTATGGAAGGCAGTAATTGCTGAGCATAAAGTTCGGAGATTCAGAGTTCCCATCCTATCGCGGCTACCGCCTGACAAAGGCCAGATGAATAGTTGGCCGAGACGTCGTGAAACTACTACAAATATGAGGATAATATTTCGCAATAAAATAAATTAATTACTTTTTATTAGGTGGTTTACAAACTTACAAGTTAAGCCCCGCTGATTAAATGAAATTTAAACAACAATAGTATAACAGTAGAGCAAATAATGATAATTAGAACCATGTAAGGCTAATAGGAATATGTATAAAATAATGATATCATTAAAAATGAAAAAATACAACTAACAATAAGTATACTATTTATACTACGATGACTGGTACGAATGCAACTAATTAAGAACGAAAACATTGATGGAGTAAACGTCTCTCTGAGAGTTGGATGAGCAAATATAAAAATAGAACATGTGGAAATAAAAAATGTGTATGCTAGACAGAAGTTACCCTGAACTCAGCGGAGGTACGGCTAGAAAACATGTTCAGTTAAACATGTTAAGTGAGAAGTCGCTGCGACGAGCGGAAAAAAATTAAAAAAAAAAGAAACCGAAATACAGGCCGAAAAACTGATGTTTATGTTTGTGCGAGTTTTAATTGGATGTTAAGCCAAGGTAAACATAATATCAGAAGAAAGTAGTCTTAATTTGAGCATCGCATGTTATACTTATGCAGAGTACGGGCCGTAATAAAAATAAAAAAAACAACGGTAAAGTTTAGAAACCCGTTACAAATGAATGGAAAAAAGTATGCTGTACTCTCGATACAAAGCGCATAAGCAAACGATAGCGTGAAAAGTAGAGTTTACTTTGAAATTTCTAAAAGCTTCTTATTTCTTGTCAATGTGTCTTAATCATATTTCTGCAAAAATCGGTACAAAATGTACTTTGTAAACCGAAACACAAAAGCAGTATATTCTTGTTCTTCTGTGCCCCCTGAACTATCGATACTGAACGTTTGTTCTGTGTTCGTGCCTCATACTCTGTGTAAACGTATTACGACCGGATGTGTTACTGTGCCATTGTGTGGATGTCTGCTCTTCTACTCAGCTTAATGATTTATGTTTATGGGCTTTTTTTTCCTATAATTAAGATGAAAGTAAAAAAAAACTCCAGAAAATGATACGAAGTGATATGAGACAAGTTATATGAAAGGGGCAACGCGAATGTATATCACCACAGTCGAAAATATATTTGTAATATGAAGAGCAAATGTTTCTTTTGTTTATGGATATTGACAACTCCCGTGCCGACTACTCCGTTATACTGTTAAACTATGAACTAAATGGGAGCATTTGTTATTCAAAGGTAGATTTCGCGTTGTATGAGAGGACTAAGTTCAAAGAGAAAAACATTTGCTGGTGAGTACTTACATGTGCATAAGAATGGCCTCAGTACTTGCCTGTACTGTTGATTATTAGAGGAATATAATCCAGCCTTATTCATTACACTTTTAATCATGGTCATAGGTATACACAATGTTAAAATACAACGTTATTAGATCAGAAGGTCTGTCTCTTTGTAATGTAAGTAAGAGGGCAGACTAGATAAGTGTAAATGATATTAGGACACGGCTAGAATCGAACCCTTTAGGCAAGTGGATAATTAAATCCTAGGAATGCAGTCCATTGCTAATTCTTTTAGAAATAACTAAATATTATTTATGTCGAAAAAAGCGATTGTCCATTTTTAGAATAACTAGATATTAAATGTGTTAAAAAATATAATTTAAAATGGGTTAGATATTAAAAATAAGAATTGTTAAGTTTTTGTTTGCTAAACGTGTGTTTGGACAGATATATGTAAATCCACGTGAAAGTAAGTCACGTTGGGAATCACACTTCTTGCGTTATAAACAAAGGAGATTTCTCAATATATGAATCGAGGCTTCGAAGTTAGAGAGTATCAAATAATCGGAGCAGATCACACACAGTGATAGAATGAGCTTAAGACTGGGAGCCCCTTAGAGGAGAAGTGAGAAGAGTAGACCAATGTAATCGAAAACGCTTGAATTCCTTACATCACCAATCGGCCGATTGAGGAATAAAGAAACCATCTATATTTTGTAAAAGTTCTATTGTGTCCCTTCACAAGCGAAAAGGTAAATGTGTTTTGCATATTCATCTATAAACAAACATTTGTATAACTCCCTTACAAATAATGTGCCTCCTTTATCATCAGCAATGTATCGCCACTCTATATCTGTTAACAAGAACTGTTATAAATATCTCCTAGTCCGTATTAATATGAGTCCACTGCTATCCAACACTTATTTTTTATAAAATGTATTCTATAATTTCATGTTACACAATTACTCAATTTCTGAGGTGTCCTTCTTTTTAATTTAGCCTAGGTTCAGTTGACATATCAATCTACCCAACCCAACACTGTCGTATCCAAACGAGGCATTAATATAAAAGAGATCAATTCCTACTGTTTATACAGGAGCTACTTTTATTTGAATGTTTGTGTATATTTAGAATTAATAAAATTTTACCTTTAATAAAATATCTATTTTAAAGAACTTAGTAAGGCAAACATCGATATTATTTTGTTATTTAAACATTAAAGTTTTAACAATTTAATCAATGTGATCGAAACTATTTCGTAAATGGTTTAAAAAGTTTTACAATAATAGATTTCGTAAGTGCTAAATAATTAGAATATTCATTGCTCCGTTATATTACTCGTATTCAATTCGTTGTCGAGAAATGTTTCGTGGTACCGTCAAAGGTTTTGATTAGAGAAAAAGGTATAACCATCGAATTGGGAGATGGTAAAGTTTCCACAGGTATCAAGTAAACTGTAATTTTGAACGAAAATTTTAGTATACTGAACGTAAAATGGTCAATAAAATGTAACCCCATAGTTTTATAAAGTAAATATTACATGGTGGACTTAAACAGCAAATAGGAAGATTGTATGCAATACACTGTTCTCAACTTTGTGATTCGAATTGTTAATTATTAGTAAAAGAAAATAACGGCGCAAACCAGGATTTAATAGTAAAAGAAATCCACAGTACATTTTAATAAAAACGGTAGTGTTTGTGTAAAGTGTCAAGTTTTCATGTTAAATTTTTGTAATATTTTATTTATTTAAGAAAAATATTGATAGCTCAAATTGTAACTATTTCGTACAGTTGTGATATAAACATCTATATATTTCTTGCTTGCAGTTTCTACTTTTAGTCCTACGTTACGTGTTGAAAACGTCAAGTACACTTTCCGAAGGCCAAAATGCTTGTAAAACGACAAATTCCTTACATTTATCCTTTAAAAATCCCATTTGGCAATCTTAAATATGAATATGAGAGTGGCCTCCCTTTTAATGTTAACTTGTTTATGAAATGTCTTCAAAATAATATATGACCATTGTTTAATTAGTGTGAGAAAGAGAATCGTAGTAATAGTTCTTAATGAAAAAGTGAAGTCAACTGAATTTATCGTAAAAAAGATACATTAGTAAGTAAGGGGGCAAACAGAACCCTGTCTGCCGAGAGGTACTGGTTTGAAGGAACAACTTAAAGATTTTCTAATACTATGTGTTTGAATTATTTGTATTTATCTATGTAGCACAATATTGCTTAGTTGTCATTGTTACTTACTGAACAATTCATATAAAATGTATACAATTATCTCATTTAGAAAAGTTCTATACTTAAAATACAATATACACTAGTTTCATAGCCATGTATATAACCTCGTATTTTCTATGTGTTCCTTATTCGTCAGTTGATAATCTATTTTTATGCAATCCAGAAAGTATAAAGTTCTGCAAAACATATTTGTTGACTAAATATACTACTATCCAGTGGAACTTTCAATTATTCTGCAATTAAATATGTGTTAAGGAGAGAGTCCGAGCGATCAAAGACCAATAAGTCAATCCCAGGAAGGTGACTTATAATAGTGTTACGAAGCTGAATCCATGAAAAAAAAGAACACAATGGGAAATCCCGGGATTTAAAACTACCTATATCCACGGCGTCAATCGGCCAGCAAAGCTAACTGATATTATATGGGTCAGACCAGAAGCAGCAAAAAGTGCAATAAACAAATTCTAGCGGAAACATGTCAATCAACAGGAACAATGACCCAGAGAGTGGCAAAAAATAAACAAGATTTCGAGAAAAAAGGTGAATGAATATAAATAAAAAGAGCAGAGAGACAAACGAAAATACATGTTGACACAGCGTTCTGTGACCCACCCTCGCTCTAACCTCCACCGTGATTATCATTGTTACTTTTTATGGGTAAATTGTAAATAAACCAAATTTGTATTATAAATAATAAGTGTATCATATTCATTTTAAAACGAAATAACTGTCCGTTTATACAACCAAGACGATCATAAGCCACTCATATATGTAAAATAAGTATAATATTAAGAATTACAAATATTTTGTATAATACTATGAATTATTATTATCCTATGCGTTGCTTAGTATTTAAGTATACACTAGTGTAATAAAATAAACGATTATCTTACCATTTTATATCATAATTAATACTTTCGATTGTTGCGATTATTAAAACCATTGTGTTCTTTGTGTGTCTTTCTCACACTTGATGTAACTCACTGAGATGTGCGGCAACAGATAAATATGATAAGATAAAAAAGTGGGTACTAATAATTAAAAATGTTTCATTTTGTGTAAAAAAAAATAAGATTACGAAAATCAATTTACCAATCTAAGAATGTTGTCTGCATTATCTTAAAATGTGCTTTACTGAAACGGTTTTATTTTTTCGGATATATTATGTAAGAATTTATGTTAAAAAATACACAACTAAATTTACGAATGAAAATCCTTTTTTGTATTTAACAGACAATAACTCTGCATGAAATAAATATCCATGTTTTGATCAAATAAATTCGCCAATTTTAATGAGTATTGATACGTTGTATATACTTCTTAAAAATTGGGAGTTTAATGTATCAATCTCCATATTAAAAAAATGTTTTCTATTTATTTGAAAAGAAAATATGATGTTGTTATATATTCATCTGCAAAAGATCTAGCTAATGTACATATTCTTTTCAACATTCAATTAATTCCCTATTAGGGTTTCGATTGTCAGACGATCATATTTAGTTTACTATTACGTTTAATTATATTCATGCAGATATTATACATGATTTATAGTTGTGTCATATCTGGGTTAAAACGATTAAAGTAAAAGCAAACATCTTTCTATATACATTTAAGTATGTGTATACATATATATTTGTTAACAACATTGTCGACTGACCTCCTCTGTCAGTTTCCGATATACAGAGATGTAACTTAATATATAGCGGATTCGAAACCATGCGAAACTTTATATTTGAGGTTTAGTCAGGGTAAATCAGAGCAAAAGTGTGAAAATAAAAAAAATGGAATTCGCCAGATGAAGATCGAACGACGGCATTACGATTATGCATGCATAACGTGGCAGCTATTGGTTCATGTTTTAATTTTTATCTTTGCAGCAGACATGTCTTCAAAGCTCAGCCTTTAACGTCAAAGTAAAATTTAAATCCTAAGCTAAACGTTTTGGTTTCGATTCTCGGTGGAGACGCAGTAGTAATTAAAAAATACCAAAACTTTTAAATCATTACCAATATAATATAACAATAAACACGAAAGCTGTATTATTGAAAATATCATCTTTAAGCGTATTGTACGAGCTGGCAGAATACTATATGCATAAATGAAAATTGTAAATGAATGCATAAAAATACAATATACAAATATCGAACCGCTTGCATATTTTTATTCGAATTTATTTATAGTTTATTTTATTTATATGATATATAATTAACGACTTTATATAACAGTTTGGAAAATATATTTACTACAGAGTTTTCGGAATATTAAATTTTCTATACATTATATATAGTTATTAAAACCCAGTAAAATGTGCTTTCTGTTTATTCATGAGTAATAAAATTATCCAACCACTAATTAAACAAGATTAGGAAATATGTATATTTAAATTCATATATACATATATACATATATATATACACAAACACACACACACACACACACACATATATATACTATTTGATTTTATATGCAGAGTAGAAGTTTATTCAAAACTTATTATATGCAAAGTGTTACCTCAAGTAAACGAGAGATTCACGAAAAAATATCTACTAGCTCATGATTACCACAATTCCTAGAAATAATTTTATCGACAATTGTGTCGACTCTATTAATTCATAGTATTTGGTCTGTGAACATAATTGTGACGATAATTAATAGACACATGAATTCGTTAGAATAAGCAAAGTACACATATATTGACGGAATTTATGCACTATAAAAAAGACATGTGGCGAAATTTACAATCAAGAAGTCACTCTGTTGTGTTATCTACTTTAACATCATCAGTCTTCTAAGATAATAAAGTAAAATAAGTAATTGATTTAGCACCAAATTAAATATTAAAGCTCACAATCTTTGAGAGTGTGTGCTTAAGAATTTTACTCATTACTAACTACCTTTAGAGATCTATTAAGGTCAAAGGTCCTGATCAGGGGTACGATATTTATAAAGTTTCTACAGCTAGCAAGTTTATGTAAAAACAATTTGTACAAGAAATTATAAGAAGAATTGACTTGTGGAGCTATACTGAGCAAAGCAGTAAATAAAATAAAAATAATTCGTACAATAATGCATTATAATTATACATTTGTTGTTGATCTTTCATGCGAAAATCTATACTTTAGTCGCTAAAGTTATCTTTGCTTTTGTGGTTTAAAATATTTCTGTTCGCATAGTCTTAAAACACATCTGTATGTCCCACTGTATATTGATCGTCGGTATCTTTCATAGTTACAGAAGCAACATTTGTAAGGCCATAAAACGCAACAACTCAAAGAAAACGCCTACAAACAAAAGCATTGTTATGTAGTGAAAACTATGACAAATGAATTTAAACTGAATCACGATCACTGGAGTTTTATTAACAGATTTCTGCTGACATGTTATTAGGTTACAAGGTAATATCTGTGCTCATAAAATGCATTTATTCTTGTGAATAAACCCAATTAGTATCTTCATAACCATTTTAAAAACAGAAGACCTACTTAACTGTCGTTTATTACAAGATGTTTGGTTGTCTTGTGAAAAGTTGCATGGATTAATCTCAACCGGGCATTTATCTGGTGTCATGTTTTCAAACTTTACACAACATGGCGTAGTACCCATTCAAAATACTTAAACGCCTATTACAACAATTTAAAAAAACAATACTCATTTACTTGATTTAATTATTACATAATGAATTATTTTCATATATTCTGTAGCAGTAAAAAGAAAATTATAAGTTAAATATATAAATTCTAAGCTAATTCAGGTTTTACTAAATAAACAGAGATTATATATTTATGAAGAGCAGATAAAAATTTACTTGATGTACACAAACGCACACACACGCACACACGCATACACACACACACACACACATATATATATATATATATATATATGTTGTTTTACTCATGTCATAAAATTTGCAAGTTATTCACGTCGTTTAGCTGTTTAAAACGTATATAATTCAGTAATGTATAATACCGCTAAATGTTAAGTGCGCTTTATGCAGTTTCATGCAAAAGTAATTCAGAAAATAAAACAGAAAATATATTTTTCTTCTTTTTTTTGCATTATTGATCACCAAACTATTTTTATATAAAAATAATCAATCTTGAATCATTATAGATGACCTTTATTTACAATTTCTGACGAGATATTTTAATGCATGAAAACTAGCCGTATTAGGAGAAAGTATCTATATATTAATACGATATCGCGTGTGTTATTTTCTGTGTCACGCTTACATCCGGTTTGATTAATTGTTATGTCCTTCCATTCCTTGTAATAAATAATTTTACCAAGATATCTTCATAAGATTTGGTTTCGATTTCGATTATATCTAATGGCAATTAGGTAATCTATTTAAAAAAAAAATTACCCAGAATTCCTCAAAAGTCTTTGTTTCGGTTTCGACTATAGCTCACAGCACTCCAATAATCTATTTGTTTAAATAATTTTATCAAGAATTCTTCATAAATCTTGGTTTCGTTTTTGATTTTAGTTGATTTAACCTTAGTAATATATTTTTTTATAAATAATTTTATTAATAATGATTTATATGTTTTCGTTTTGGTTTCGATTATAGCTGCAAGAACTAAAGTTATATATATATATATATATATATATATATATATATATATATATATATATATATATATATTCATAAGTTTCGATTTAAGCTGCTGAGCCAAAGTCATATAGATTTTTTTTTAATCGCAACTATAAATATCGATAGTACATTAACTCTTTAATACTATATACGAAATGTGCAAGGCTTCAAATTCATATTTAAGTTTTATTTTGTGACCTGGCTTCGTCGGACGTCCCTGCTAGCGTGGATTAATAATTTTCTAGTTTTAACAAAATAGCTACAATGATATAAGAGCTCGTCCATTTACGCTGAATAGGTACAGAATGCAAACATCAATATGCTACTTATGAATCACTCCCCTGTAGGATTTCCACGATTAACTGCATGTGTATAAGGATAACGCAAAGTATAGATCGACAACTTATGCATTTATGGATTTTACACAGTGTAGATATATTGACGCCTAGATTTGGCCAGCGATAAACATTTATATAACTTAATATTAGAACGATATTGTATATAACTGTATGCATCAAAAAGAAATACTAAACAATATACTTGCTATAACAGAAACGATTTATTCGAAGAAAACCTATGACGAATAGTAATGCACTAACTCTTCCATGCTTTATATATAAATATGCTACAAATAAATAACATTTGGAAATTAGCATTTGTGATATAAGAATGTTTTTATAAAAATATATACAATGTTTATGTATTTTATGGGATAGTGTTGACACATTGTTTGCAATTAAATTAGTTAAATGTCCAAAACATGTGTTCTATTATAGTGAAAATGTAATTAATATATAAATCCAGTAGTAATATATCAGCAGTATAATATTTCGTTCATCCCTAATGTTATTATTACTTAAAACTATAATTTTGTTATGCTACTCTAAATACTTTTGCCATGGGATTTTAACGGAAAATCATATTGGTACGGGAATACATAGAAAATAATGTAATAGCCAGAAAGATTTGAACACACTCTAATTATTGATATTATTCAACATTATCATCACCTGTAATTGCAAAAGCGGTGTACCAAAATATATATTAATGGTTGTAAATTGAAAAAAACGACAGACCGCAAAACAAATGAGCACGCCGAAGCAGGCAAGTCTCACCCAGTTTGGGAATCTACAAAAGCCAATGGAATAAAATCTATCTGTTTTCCCTCTAACGCAAAGGGCTTTAGGCTTGAAAAAACTATTTCCACCGTTCGATTCCGTTTGCCTCAAGGAAAAACATTCTGCCTACAGAGAGCATGTTCCTAAACAGGGATGAAAGGACGAAAACATATTTGTTTCAATTTATGTTGTAGTTTTACTTTTGCTTGCAAAAACCTAGCATTGATAGAATGATCTGGCATTGACTGTATACACTAACTAGGCACATGATAGAGTGTGATTAATTTGTGTTTAAATAGTTTGCGCTTTGGGTAATTATTTCTTTATAATTCAATTTTTAGCAATTTATTTTATTAATATAATCCATCCATAGTTTTCGATTCTAAGCATATTATCTGAAAGTGAAGTAGGAAAATACTCATTTAAATAAAATTATAATTATGTTTCCTTAATGGAAGAGCTCTGCGTTTCGTTTACGCCTTTTAACGAATTTAGAAATAAAGATATTTATTATGTTAAAACATATCTTGCAAATTAGTGATAATATTTTTAATGTAAGACCATAAACAGAGTTAGGTATAGAGCGATACAGTTGGAAATAGCAACAGAAAATATGCCAGCGTGAGAAAATAAATTCTTTTATGCACAAGTGTCTTATAAAAGTGTTGATCACAAGAATACACAACGTATGATAGTCTAAATGAAAATAATTATGACAAAATTATTTAATACCATAAGCTTGTGAAAATAAATATTACGCAGGTAAACACCGTATTTCTTGTATGCGTTGAGTCAGTTTATTTCGGACGAATCTGATGTACTGATTCCAAAATTCACATTGATTTTTCTCTATCTGTTCAAGGTTTTGAGTTACAGTTATATGTCGATTATTCACATCTACACATGTGTTGATCATTTAAATATGAATAAAATGCCATATCGAATAATTGTATTAATTAGAACTGATTATTTTAGCGACGAGACACAACTGGCCTGATAGTTTTCGCCGATTATGTGGAAGAAAGGTTAGTTGTAAATCACAAACGTTCGAAGTCTTCTAACAACTTGTTCCACATTATATAATTATAAACTGGCCTGTATTGGTACCTTTCAATGACGTGAACGTCATTATCTAACCTTTGGTTAACAGAGTCAGACTATTCCCCCCACTGTGGTTCACCATGTTTTGCTAAATAAAATAGTTTACAAGGGTGTGGACAAGGATGATGGTGACTGATTCACGTACTATCAAGCGTTTTCGGGATTGTCCATTAGGAAATTGAAAGATCTCATCATGGACGGTCCACAGAGTCAGTAGCTTATCAAAGATCCAGAGTTTGTTATACTCGAGTGGATCTGAAAGCATGGAAGGCTTTTGTTCTGGTAAGGACGAATATTTTAGCAATATTTAGACAGGAAACTACGTCGAACTTGTTAACAACATATTATCTGATTTCATAAACCTTAAAAAACAAGCGTCAATATGGGCCACATATTTTCCCATATAGACCGGTTTCTTGATAACCTGGGTTTAACGCTTTTGGAGCAGGGGGGAGAGATTTCATCTAACATGAGAGATTGAGAACATACATTATGACTAGCAATGCAATTATATGATTATAATCATCTACAAAAGGATATTTCTTTCGCTGAGAATTTCAGAAGTTATAGGACATGAAAGTTTAGTTACTGAAGTGGGAACAATTGTTAAGCAACATGCCATTTGCGTGTAACTACCTTTAACCATGCCACAATTCACTGTACAATAATTAATGTTTCTATCAGGTAATGAATGTATGTTGTTTTGTAACCATTTTATTTCCTGAAAAATATTTACCGTGATGTGTGTTGACAAAAATCAGCAGAAAATGCAAAATAAGCAAATCGATTTTGTCACCTGACATTTTTTTTTGTTTAACTAAAATTATCAAAAAATAGTGATCTGCTGGATGTAAAAGGATGTCATCTCCTCATACAACAGTGCAAAAATACTCTAAATCTATTTTAGAAATCTGGACAACCTTCAAAAAGTAAAATATTGTTGCCCAATGTTATTATTACGGTAGTCTTAAGTTATTGTGATCTAGAACTCGAAATCACCGTACATTCCGATGCAAAGTTACACGGCTTTCAAGTATATCTTTTACAGGAAAGCTATGTCTCAAATTAACCTTTTAAAATCAAAGAAAATGTTATCACCCGGGACTTTAGTTTACGCTTGGGTGCACGCTTAGCGAGACCCTTGCAGTAAGTGGATGTTATAAGAGCAACTATTTCTTAGGGCGTTTTATTAGTTTTTACTACCTTCTGAAGTGACCGAAATTTTATAACCTTTAAAGCAATTAGATTATATAAAAGTTAGTACTTATATTTTTACACGTAAACATGAAACAATTACAAAGAATTATAAATTATAATGATTAACATTTATTTAATTGGTTTAAACAGATGGTGGTAGGGGTGATCTGATTAAAATTCACAAAGAAGTTGGCCGGCGCCATGGTAGCGGGACCAGAAATGATGACGAACCCCAACTTAATGTGTGCCATCTGTATGTGGGGAAGTTTATGATGAAGCGTACTAATTCCGACCTAAACCTTAGACCTTGAAAATCGTATGCACCACTCCTCGATCGGAGACCATCATCACATCAGGTTTGTGGGCTGTAGTAGTATATGCATATATAGGCTTTGACCTTGACTTTTCATATTAACCTTTAATAAATTGCGTGCTCCATTCCTGGGTGAGGATCATAATTATGCCAGGTTTAGTCATGATTGGGGCAGTGGTGTGGGCTATAGTAGAGTTGCATGCATAAACACACGCACACACACGCGCGTGCGCGCGAACGTTACCACTTTATACATATATAGATAACAAGTCACATTATAAAATTAAGATTATACTAAAAGATTTGGGAATATGCGCTATATAATTTATGGGTCAAACTTTACTCTAAATCAATAATTTAAAGATATTCCAAATCTGTTATACGAAAATACCTTAAGGGAATAAATGACAGACGCAGTGTGTAACATTTTAGAATTATCTGCCTCACGTGTATATTTTAGGCAAATATCTAAACGAAATAGAAAAAATACAAACACCGCTGAAGCAAACCGCAAGCAAAAAAAAGAATTTGGTTTACAAAGTCAGTCAGCAGAAAGTAAAGGGACCAATGGAACGAAATCATGTCGCGATGTGCCAAATTTGTACATTATCCTGATTAGATAGAGTGAGAAATTTGACAATGAATAAAGTCAGTGGTATAAAATCGCAATTTTACTTTAAACGTGCGCGCTGTTTCCTCAAGAAAGTCTATTCTTGAAGATTTTAAAAATATAATAATAGTAATAACGTGGACCATTATTTTAAATGTGGTGCTACATAATAGTACGAAATTGTAATGTAATAATTTTGAAATGATTAGTTCTAAAACGCATACATTAAAAAATAGTAATTGCACCGTCTGATAAGCAGAGAAGATTCGATATTCATATCACACCTTAATTATAAGATAGTTTTACTAAAACTCTGAGCCTTTAATTTATATTCGCATTGCATTATTTAGAAGTTGTGCTTTTGTTAAACTGTTATCTCATCTAATTGTCATAAGAGCGAATTGCAAAGTTGTCAACAAGGGGAGTGTTTTTCTAAGAGTAAGCAAGATTTTGTTGCTAAGAGAAAAACACAATATAATAAATATATGAAAGGTGTATATTGTTAAATACATATACATTCGTTTTATTTTAATTATTTCAGTTCTCGGTAAAAAAGACGAAACCGGTTGGCGAGCTTCCTTTTATTAATTTTAGTTTAGCAAAAGAAATAAATATATTTCCTTAATAAATTTGATAGTAAAATTCAGTTCCTGCATTCGGAGGGACAGAATATAAATATTGCAATCAGGAAAAGAAGAATTTGTTTTCATGGTTAAAAGTAAAATGCTTAAAACACGTATAAAAAAATAAAAAAGGCGGAAAAACAGGAAATAAAAATAAAGGGGAAAGTCAGCTCACCGATTGCGCCCACGATTTCTCATTTTGCGTTTTTGAAAAATAAAAACAATAAGAAAAAAGGGAAGCGATTAAGATAAAGCAACATTATAATATTTTTCTAAGATCTTAAAGGTTAATCTCGTTCGAACCTAAGAGACATTTAACTCTGTTTACAGAAAGAAGGACTGCTCATCCGAATGTGAATAGTCTCAAAGATCTTTTAATAGTATGTTGAGTTAGCCCAACCAAGAAGTGAAAATGTCGTGCTTAAGCTTGCTTCACATTATAGATTTCTAATGAGATGGTCAATTATTGAACCCCGTGTCTGTTGGCACCGCAAATACACTCAAAATTTCAAATTACATTATTATATAGGGGAGTAGACCATTTGTTCGAAAAGACGCCATTAGCGCCCTCGAATGTATCGTCCACTTATTCCAAAAAATATTAATCGTTCTTCGTGGAAACCCACGAAAATATTCGCCATTATCGGGCCCAAGAGTAAGCCCATGGACACACATTCTATTTGCCGATACATTACATCGTTCAAACTCCATAGTATTTTTTGACTAATGCATATATTTTATCTCTTCAAAAACCTCACGGTGGCAAATAATTCTTTTCCCTACTCAATAAAATGCATATCGCCTTAAAATATACTTATGAAGGAAAATGTAACTCGTCCGTAGCTTTCCTTGATATATTAGTAAGTAAAACATCATCTAGTAACCTTACATCACTATACCGCAAATCTGCATTTCCAAACTGGAATTTTTTCTGTCCCAAAACACGTATGGTCAATTTAATTTGGACCCTAAGACATCCTACCCATTAATATGAATTGTATGAGGAAGTAAAAATACATACTTATACTCTATTAAGGAATGACTATCTTCCTGATATGAAGATGTTGTAAGAAAAATAACTGTTTTCATCTGGAAGTAAAGTTAAATTCCAATATATTTTCGTTTACCGTAGAGGCTTAGTTCTCTAGGAGAACCTGAATCTTCTCAGAAAATGTTCTACTCTCCCCATATAAAACTCTTATAATATTTAAATAAATAAGAAATATGTTGTACACATAAGATTAATTTATTTTGTATAAAAATATAAAATCACTTAGTATATATAAGATAAAATTATTTTGTATGTATAATTTGAAATTGTTCTATCAATATAATATAAACCCACTTAATATATTTAATATAAAATTATTATGTATGGATAATATAAACTTATTTTGTATATATGATGTACATTTTGTATAGATAATATGAAATTCTTTTATGTATGAAATACAAAATTATATTGTGTATATTATATAAAAGTATTTCCTATACATAAAATACAATTATATTTTATATATAATTATTTTTATATATAATATAACTTGTTTTTACATATAAAATCAAATAATTGTATACAATACATAAATTATTTTTATATATAACATGAAATCGTTTTGCATATATAGTACAAAACTTTTTATATATATTATAAAATATTTATATATATATATAATATAACATTTATAATGATATGTAATTTTAATGGCTATGCTTTAGAATATTTCTCAAAAATAAAAACAAAATGACATTAAAAATACATTTGTAATGTCGCTGTAACGTCATATTACACTACTAAATAACGAATATTCTCTTGTTTAAAATCGCAAGTTATCTTTTGAAGCAAAGTTAATATATGTAAGATTAGACGTGAGATTTTGTTACATTTTGGCTGGACGTACCCAGACGGAAACATACAGTAAACCCGCATGTATATAATATACATAGATGGATACATACAAAATGATGTATCCATGTATGTTTATACACAAATAACCATACACACACATATATACATACATATATATATATATATATATATATATATATATATATATATGCCGCGTGTAACCTTCCCCAGTTTTAGAAAAGAGACTGACGAAGATGAAAGGAAAATCTTTTATTATCATATGAAAAACACAAAAGCCTTTGAAGTGAAAAACAAAACGTAAAAGCTGGCCATTAAAGATCGTTTAGCTCGTCTTCCAACGGTTCTATTCGCCGTCATCGTGAATCCGGTCGCTAGATATTACTACTTCCTCTTATCAACAAATGCTGGTCCGCCATTATATAAAGGAAAACATCGCTCGGAAAACAAGCGATAATGTCTTGTCAACAAAGTGTGCACATTTTCACCATGTGCATTAAAATCGCTAACGATTTGTTGTCCGATGCTTTTATGGGAAACTATAAACACGCCAATATAGTGTTTTATTCAATATAATGACGCGTTGTATCAAAGTATTTATGACAAACACGCACACGCACATCCATATATATAATAAAACATATTTTAAGGTATACACATATATGTGTACATATAAAAATGTGTGTGAGCTTACATTTACACATCTACGTCTCTGTACAAATAAATATCAATATAAATAGCTGTATTAAATATTAAATATTATTACAGAACCCTGTGAGAATTCTCTAGATGTTTATCACAGAAATACTTCGCAGGTTTAACTAATATCTCTATGTTTATCACCACTATTATATAAAAATCGCTTTCTGTGTGTGAGTTCCATGCTCATAAGTTCCGAAACAGCTAAGTCTATTGCTAGTAAATTTCACATAAAATTCGTTCATATGTCTGGCAGTGTTTATAGATATGTTCTGTACAGAAATACCTCTTTTTAGTATTGAAAATCCCCCAAAAGTTATCTTTAAAATAGTCTTTCTTCTCTTATAGGTAACAAGAAAAAATACAGGGGTATATTTGACGTTACACTGGTCAAATGAAATAATAAAATCCAAGATTATTTTTTTCTAAAATCGAAAAAATCCGATCTTAAAAATAGTCATCGATTATAATGGATAAAAAAGTAGGAAGTTTACAGGGAATACATTACGTCACACCAGCCAAGACAAATAAAATCTAAGCAAATCATTTATTCTTAAAAGATTATTGTCATTTTGGGAATATAGCTAAATGGTAGCGCATTAAACTCAACATCGAATGATCCCCTTTTCAAGCCCTGATGTTACTCATTATTTCAATTTATTTTTTTCTTATTAATGGGTTACCTTTACGATAAAATAAGAGGTATTATTAAGAATCGACGCAAATAATTTCCTCGCCAGCATATGTTAAAACTTAACATTAATCATAAGTGACATTTTAAGGGCATTTATCGTCAAACCCAAATATCAGCTGAGGTAATATTGTAAACAAAAACATAGAGATTTTAATGAACGATCTTATCATTATTATTTTCATATTTTATGTATATACCTTTTGGTAAATTAGTCCAGCGGAACAAATTCATTCTCGTAATACATAATAATAAATAGAGGATTGATTTTATACTAATACATATACAATATGCATGAATTAAAATCTCATGTTCATATATATATATATATATATATATATATATATATATGTATGTGTGTGTGTGTTTATGTATGTATGTGTATAGACATATATATATATATATATATATATATATATAGAGAGAGAGAGAGAGAGAGAGAGACATATATATATATATATATATATATATATATATATATATATATATAAGTGGGTGGCAGGTGAAGGTTTAAAAGTTTAGATTCAAAATTTCAAGCCGATTTTTATCTTACAGTTTATTTATGTAAGCATGTAAAAATGCTAAATTCTTTGCACCTCTTGTTTTGTAGTGCAGAAACAGTCATATAATAATTATATCATTATTTTTATATTTTCCGCCCTGCTGTATTTGATAAGTAAGGAGTCACTAATTTTAAAAACAAACGAAAAATAATTTACTCATTATTACAAGAATCGGAAGCAATATTGAAAGTAGTTACATTTTGTTTAATAGCATTTAAACCATGACTTATTTTATTCTTTATTGTTTAAGTGTATATATATGTGTGTGTGTGTGTGTGTGTGTGTGTGTCTGTGTGTGTGTGTGTATTTGTGTAACACCCCTTCTTGACGAGGTGGCTAGGACTCTTATTTCACTGGATCTCGGCAAGTGGTCGTCTAGACTCCTCTGAGGTTGTTACATAATCTGGTATGCTGAAAGCGAATATCGAAGCGGCAGGCAGGAAGAAAGACAACGATTGTAGTCTATCTACAAAGGCTTAATTCTCATAAAATTATGTACAATTTTTTTTACAATTCTCATTAAGATTTTGTAAGTTCTTCTCAAAGTCTCAACTCTCTTCACAGACAGCGACCGACGGATGGATGAGGTGGGGAGGGGTCCTCTCTCCCAGGGAACGGCGGGTTTATACGACCTGTTCTTCCCGAATTCAACGAGCAATCTGTTTAATTTTAGAGCGCATCGACCAGATGTGGTGGGGTGGAAGTCTCCCCAGCCAATCAAATCACGCTAAGCCCCAACGATCTGAGACCCAATTCTAGACTAAAAATCACATAACCTCGAGGTCACCACCCATCACTCAGCCAGTACAATATGTCCGTCTAACATCCTCGCATTTCCTGTTGTTGAGTTTTAGCCGTAAAAATATATTTCTCTGGTTTTCAAACAATATCTATTTTGACATTAAATAAAATATGTATATTTATCTTCTTTATCTTAAATCTTCGGTGTATCTGGCGTCACCCGGGAATAAAAAGCTACCTCAGCGTAGTTCTAACGCTTCTCAATGGGGGATTACGTTACAGTGTGTGTGTGGGGGGGGGTGAATGTGGGTTTGTATGTATGTGTATGTATGTGTGTTACAATAAAGTTACTACTGAGCAATTCCCGAAATATACTCGAGGATAAGATCCAATGCAGTTGAGGTCGTAATGTAGTAATCGTTTATGGTGTCGATTTGACGGTTTGGCATTATTTAAGGAGAGGGTTCCATAAGAATTTTTTTTTACTTGAAGGCTACAATATTGTAATCGCTTGGGACGCAGGCTAGTGGCACAGTGTTCAACAGGCGGTAACTCTTAGGAAAAAAAAGCTTTGTTTATGGAAGCGTCGTTTAAATGTTGTCAAAGAGAGTATAGGGAATTTTTGATGTGTGCTTTTCACTAGTCGAATATGTTTGTAGAATATTTGGTAAGAGGGCACCATACCTTAGAGTTCAGACGAGGACTTACTATAAAAATAAGTATAAATGAAGAGACAGTATTGCAACATCTCTTCTATATGAAATGGTTTGCAGCGAATGGACAAGGGAACTATCCACTATGGTTTAGAAACCGGGTTTGTACTCTATTAAGCAAGGACACGCGGAACAGTTTCTGCCTAGGTGTGAAAGCAGTACCAAGTCCTCTCTAATATTAAGATGACGAACGCGTTATATATATATATATATATATATATATATATATATATATATATATATATACTAGCATGGGTGACCGGCGTTGTCCGGGTGTTTAGGGGTGTATGCCTATCAAAACAAAAAAAAACGGTCATTTTTATTTTAATTTGACCCCTATTATCATCGGTTAACATTTAGATTTTTGGGCTAAAATAAAGTTATTATGTTAGGGCCATGTCCAAGGATCCTATATCTAAAATTTCAATTTTGACCCCAAACTGTCGGAGAGGTTTGGGAGAGTTCTCAAAGGTCAAATCGTTGAACCTTGACACCTTAACAGCCAAACTTCTGGGCGATAACCGATTGCATCGATTTCCCCAAATCTCAGGACCCTATATATCAAATTTCGAGTCCGTAAACTAAAAATTGACAGAATTATTGCATTCACAGACAGACAGACACGTTCACTTTTCTATTACACGTAATAGTTAACTCTAGATGATAATCCCATAAGAAACCCGAAAATAACTAATAGGGAATTAATTAAAATGAATGTTTAAAAGAATATGCAAATTAGTTAGATCTTTTGCTAGTGAATGCATTTCCGCAACCCATATCTAAGAAAATTATATTTTCTTTTTAAATAAATAGAAAAGAGGGTTTTTAATATGAATATCAATACACACAAAAGAAAAACGGATTTCTAGGAAGTATATATAGATATATATACTGCTGACGTTATTGAGATTGTTATTATGAATCTGGTAACGTCTTTCAACTAACGAAGGAAATAGATAAAATTTAATGACAACACCGTTTTCGAAGATTAAGCAGAAAATCCAACAAATAAAACAGGCCAATAATTCAGATATTTCACAACTGAATGTTGCCAGAAGCATAATACGTTACATTTCTTTCATACCTGCATACTTTTTCTGTGTGTTAACGCAATCTAAAGATTTTATTTAGTTAAAAAAAAAACTTGCGTTGAGCGGCTAAAATAAACAGACAAACCTAAATGAGAGGCACATACGAGGAAAACTGAAAAAAGGGATAACTATGCTTTTTCTAGATGCTTAATGCTCACCTTTCTTTTTAGATTACGTCGATTTTTTTTTTAGATTACGTCGATTTTTTTTTTTAGGTTACGTCGAATTTTAATTTGTTTGAAAGATAACATACTAACGATAAACTATTTTAGTTTAGCATGCAACATCACATTAGCTACTTATATTTTCTCTACCACTCTCCCTCGACCCAGGACTGTGCGCTAATCATCGAAGTCTCTTACAGCATAGGTACAGCACTCTCCCTCGGTACCAGCGCTCAAGTAAATGTATTTGGTGACTTTAATGTCCACCACAATAATTGGCTTGGATGCTCTACTTATACAGACGCAGCTGGTAGCATAGCACATAGCTTCTCTATATCTCATTTCCTATCACAGTTATGTTTTCGACAGTTGATCAACATGCCTCAGTTTTAGATTTATTTCTAACCAAAGTTCCCGATGATTTTGTAATGAATGCTGATAGGCCACTCGGAATGCAGATCAAGCTGTGATGATGGTAGAAATTTACCCTAATTCTTGACCCAAAACTGGAGAGCCATTGCTCAAAATTAGAAGATCTTACAAGAAGGCTGACTGGGAAGCCAGTGTTGATCTTATCCATAGGGCAATATATTTTCTCTTCCCGCTGAACAGTACGCAAATGAAACAAAAGAATGGTTTGAAACGGCGATTGAAGCACAACCTCTCACGCAGAAATCCTATAGCAAAACCCACTCTTCCGAGCGGTTTACTCCTACTTGTGCATCTGGGATTTCATAATGGCATCATGCGTACCGCAGATTTATCAGAAATGAGTCCAGTCCAAACGGGCAAAAGTTTATAGAACATAGAAGAAATTGTGACAGCTAAGAGAGAATATACCTAAATCAGAAGAAAGCACATTGACGCACAGAAACTAGAGAATCCGTGATTTTAAAAATTCTATCACAGCGTAGTAAATAATGGGCAATCAACAATCCCTTCACCATCCAACAATCAAGAGGTTGTTTTCACTGAAACCAAGAGGGCTAACATGCTTGCCAGTCGGTTTACCTCCAACTTCATATTGGACCTAGCAAACCACACCCTCGCTGACTTCCCTTTGTGGATAGACGCCACACTTGACAATCTGAAAATCACCCTTTCTCAGGTGCAGGATATCTTAAAAAACTTAAGCCACATAAAAAGCAGGTGGTCCCGAACTAGTCCATGGTTTGCCATTAAAGTGTTCCGATTAAGTAGCTACAGTTTTTTTAAAACTTTTCGTAAAATGGCATAAGGAATCTTGATTGAATTACGTCGGCAAAACTGTTTCAGTAGTATGTATTTATAAGAATTCTGGTGACAGAACTGGCCACAAGATTATTGACCGTTAGTTTCCTATCCTTTTTCTCAAAAATATGCGAGTCTATAATTAATCAAGCTTTAGTCCATAACCTTATATCTGCTAAACTTTTGACTGACCAACAATATGGATTGAGGAAAGCTCATTCTACTCAATACATCCTTACTATAATCTCTGAACTTATGTACCATACACTGGACAAAGCAAACGAGGGTAGAGCAGTAGCCCTCGATATATCTAAGGCTTTTGACGGGGTACGGCACGATAGTTTTCTCAGAAAAATCAGATCATTAGCTATCACTGGGCGAATACAAATCATTTTTAAAGAAAAGAAATGTCTATGCTGTCCTCGACGGCCGTATATCCAAACAATATTATATATATAATGGGTGTGCCTCAGATCGATATTGGGATCTTTATTATTCGTAATAGTCATAAATGATCTCCCTGATATAATTGCCTCTGAAATGGGTACATTTGCTGATGGCACCACGCTCTATAACAGACAAAAGGGGAACCCGAATTAGCACATATCTAAGGAAAGTAAAGAAACCCTAGAGAAAGATCTTTAGCTTGTAGTAGAATGGGGATAAAAATGGATGATCACATTAAATGCTGCCAAGACTAAGATTGCTTCCTTCAATAATTACAAAAATCGTTCTCCATCACCAACTACTATAGCTAAAGATATATTACCTGAAAGTTCTTTTTTCAAACCCCTCAAAATAATGTTCACAGGGAACATAAGCTAGAACAGATACATTTAGAGCATTGCCAGGGCGGCTGTGAGGAAGGTGGGCTCTCTCTATCAGTCTAGAAAGTTACTTACATCTTAAAATATCATGTACCTCAATAAGGCCACCATTCGCCCATGTATGGAGTATTGTTTTCACATTTGGTCTCGTGCATCTACTATTAGTCTCTGGCTCCTGGACAGGGTTTAAAAGAGAGTCGCCAACCTGATAGACCCTGAACTGTCATTTAAGATTCAACCTCTGACCCATTGACGAAATGTGTCATCCCTCTGCCTGTTTTGCAAGTAGTTAAATGATTGATTCTTCGACGAACTACGAACCATTGTACCGACTCGATCGAAATACCCCTACACAACCGATAAGTAAGAAAATCCCACCTCTACACAGTGGAGATGCCTAGATGTAAGAAAGCCTTATACTCTAATCGTTTCTTCCCTAAAACTTCTAAACTTTGGAACAACCTACCTAGTCCCTGCTTTCCCAACTGTGCTGACATCCAGAAGATCAGGTGTAATATAAACAGACATTTTGGTGCTGAACTCCTTCTATAGTATATCTGCAACTCAGGTCCCGAATAGTAACCCCATACACTAAACTTGATCTGTGCCTTGTTTGGGTGAAAATGGAATTCAAAAAAACAACATGTATATTTACATGTTAAAAAATAGTGAAAAATGTTCAAATCTGCAAGGAAAGTATTGAAATACTAGATGTATCCGCCCGTCTTGCCGTGGCTGAGTTCGATTAACGCAAGTATTAGACTGATTTGTATCGCACAGACACACGTAAACACGCACACACTCACGCACGTACACACACGCATGCACACACGCACATACACCGACGCTCACAGACATACATTCATACGCATACAAATACGAAGCAAACATACACGCCCATACGCGGGCACATATACGCACGCACACACGCACCCACGCACAAACATCTTGAAAATAGTCAGGAATATACATTTTAAAAGCTTCAAAATCACACATAAGGAGATGTTGAAGTATATAAACAGTCACTTAGAGCCAAGCATTAGTTAACTTCTGTAAGTCGGTTAATTTGTTTGTGTAACCCTTTCTTTTTATTTAGCGCATGAGGAAATAATTTTTGTCAATCGTACTTTTAAAAAGAAAGATTTATCTAGCTTAAAAAAAGAAATAACGGTTTTTAAGCATGTGCCAGTGCCTGATAAAAATTATTTTACGACATGTAAGATGTTTGTAAACACTCAAGATTTAACGTAACTGTATGAAAAACAATTGAAATAATTATTGGCTTATAAACATACTCCGACGTGTCGCAGCCCATTTTTAATTAATAACGTCAACGATCTATGTAAACACGGAAAGATGAGTGTATAAAAGCAATGCATATTAAAGACATGACAGAATTAACGGCTTTTGTAAACACAAAAGTTTTCCCACGGTAGCATAAGTGTATAAGAATAATTCACATATACGATGTGTATAATGTAAAATACAAAGAATTTTTGTTATTATGTTTGTATTTGTTTTTTTTTAATCGTTTACCTCTTGTATAGAGTGACGACATTTTTTTTAAAGTTATGTAGCGTTCGTTTTGTAAGGTTATTTAGGTTCTGGAATAAACCAATTGTCAACTGTCAACCAATGAGATTTGATGGATTGTAAGAAGGGCGAATTTATTATTTGGGGGATCGGGAAATTAGAAGATGTGTTATATCTATGAGTATATGGTCCAGTGTATAAGGCTGCAAGAATAAATTTCTATAGAATATGTATATGTCCTCCTGATGTTTACTGGAGGCGGAAAAGGAGTTAATGTTAACGAGCATCTCTCCCCCCCTCTCTGGCTTTCTTACTCTTTCTGTTTTCTCTCTCTGTGTCTCTATAAGAGAATAGAGAAGGAGAGAGGGAGAGAGAGAGAGAGAGGTGAGTAAACATGGAGGTAGACACGTTTACCAGAACCAAAGGTCAGCTGACCAAATTACGTATGTGTGACGTGGTTGGCTAGATCTGTGAGATTTGATTTGAGCTTTGAAGAAGACGGACGTTTTTCCGTGGTCTCCCCCTCTTAACTGGGGAGGGGGAGACTAACGCTGACGTGTGTGAAGAAGAGCCCACACAAGCGATTTCACTTCCACTTCTGCAGAACCTCTGGGGAAAGTGAAATAAAAAACTAGAAAACCATTTCATCGTCTTGGAGTGATAAATCTTCGTCAAACAGGTATCAAGTCTCCCTCCAGGATGAGAAATTTCCTGATTGTTCGTTTTGAAGAAGCAGAGGTAGGTTCAGAAATGACATGTCACACACACGATTCCCTTTATGATAATCAAACACACAATCATTTATATCAGAGACAATCACACGGAATCTTTGAGGTTATATAGTAGAATAAACATGGAGCAAGTTTGAGTACTTCATGTGTGGAAATCCGATGTTTTCTGTGAAGCTATGTGTCTTCAAGGCAGGTTGCGCTTACCGACTTTGGAAAAAAAAAGGTTTTTTCTGACATAGCAGTAAACGGAATGTATTCTGTCCAGCGTGAGCGGATCTAGTTGTAATCAACTTCAGATAGCAAATGAAATGCCCTCTGACATGGCGTAAGGGGCAGAGGGGGTGCAATGGCTGACGTCGCCATTATGTTACGAATCGCTCAAGACAAGATGAATGAAATATGTATGCAAGTACTTAGGAAAATAGAAGGCTACCCACCATATGGAATGTTAAGAGGTGTTTTGTTTCCCACAAAATACTAGTAATAAGAGTAGGCTTATGATGAATAGGATAAGGCTTGGGATGGAAAAAATTTTTAAAGTGTAAAAAAAAACAAAACATGCTGGGTGAATTTAATTGGAATTATTAAATTAAATTATTTTGGAATAGATTTGGTTGGTTTAGTTATATTTTAGGGACGTTTAGCGCGTAGTTGCATTTTTTCATGAGAAGTACAAGGCGATTAGGCTGTAGAAAGCAGTTTTTTCTGTTGTTTTATTTTTTTTATAAGCCACGGTATTGTCACAAATTAGAAAATTTGGCAGGGGAAATACTATTTTAGAGTAATGAGAACCCTGTTAAAACAATACTAGTGGTTCCAGTGAGTTGGAAGATGCCACGTCGGCCCAAGCAACGGCAATAAGTCTTGTCCAACAAAAGTCTGGCGTGCGAGGTCGCGATAATTCCTCAGGGTACGGAGCGACTGGACAGTCAGTACCAAGCCTAATCACGGGGAGATAGAAGAAAGGGAAAGATGCAGATTACGTAAGGGACAAGATAGAGCCTTATTTTTTTCTTTATTTTTTTAGAGGAATGTGTGAGGGATATCTGGGTTGGAATCTTGGGACTTGCTGGGAATGCGGAAAAATCACAAAGGGAAAGCTACTTAGTTAGAAATGGATGCGCAAGTAAGCTTTGGCGCATTAGTTAGGGAGTGATGATTCCGTATCTTGTCGGATTCCAGGAACTCAAACAGGCTCCGAGTGAATCAGTGTGAAGGCGTATCTTGGCTTGGACCAACCAAGGGAGTTAGTAGAAGAGCTTTGTGAAGTCCCGAAGTAGTAGATAGAATAGAACAAAGCTCCAGTAATAGGACCACTCAGAGAAAGACGTCAGGGCATTACAGTAAAGGAAAAAAACTGAGACTTAGGCCTATGCTGAAAGTCGAGAACGCGAGTGGGATGGTTGGGTCGGTAGAGCATCAGACTTTTAATCTGAAGGTCTGGGGTTCGAGTCCCAATGCGATAAAGCTACCACCAACATGGAGCATCCGACGTTCTGGTCGTAATTGCGATATGCTGGCCCCATTTCGAAAAAGTGATCGAAAATGGAGTCTCCATTTGTTTGGCCAAGTGGTCCAAATAAAGAGCAGAGTCAGTGGAAAATATCCAACAATGCGACCGCCTAGACAAGATGTATATTTGCAAAGCTGTATCTTTGTCTAACTTGGAAGCAAGTTAATGTCGAGGAGAGACTTTCGAGAAGCAGCAGAAGCGTTGATAGTGTAGTAGAAGAGTACTGGTGCCTGATCTTTCTTGGAAAAGGGGTGAGTCCGGAAAGTGAAAAAATAAAGATGTACTTCGGACATAATTATTTTTTTTTAGTTAGTTAGTTATTAAAAATGTGATAGCTTGCCATACATTTTGATAAAAAAGGGGTGGAGGAATGTTAACGAGCATCTCTCCCCCTCTCTCTGGCTTTCTTACTCTTTCTATTTTCTCTCTCTGTGTCTCTATAAGAGAATAGAGAAGGAGAGAGGGAGAGAGAGAGAGAGAGGTGAGTAAACGTGGAGGTAGACACGTTTACCAGAACCAAAGGTCAGCTGACCAAATTACGTATGTGTGACGTGGTTGGCTAGATCTGTGAGATTTATTTTGAGCTTTGAAGAAGACGGACGTTTTTCCGTGGTCTCCCCCTCTTAACTGGGGAGGGGGAGACTAACGCTGACGTGTGTGAAGAAGAGCCCACACAAGCGATTTCACTTCCACTTCTGCAGAACCTCTGGGGAAAGTGAAATAAAAAAAACTAGAAAACCATTTCATCGTCTTGGAGTGATAAATCTTCGTCAAACAGGTATCAAGTCTCCCTCCAGGATGAGAAATTTCCAGATGGTTCAACAGCGAGAAGAAACAGAGGTAGGTTCAGAAATTACATGTCACACACACGATTCCCTTTATGATAATCAAACACACAACCATTTATATTAGAGACAATCACACGGAATCTTTCTTATGTTATATAGAAAACGTAAAATGTGCCCCTAAATGAAGAACTCTATATAACATATTCAAATGTAACGAAAGCTCAATTTGGTACCCCTCAAGGATAACCTCGATGATAACGAATATATAACATTAAGACTTACAGAGAAAAAACGGAAACTACTTATTCTAAAGACGATGCGATTGTGATGATGTTGTTTCTAGAATGAAGTGTAGGATTTTATAATGAGGACTGAATGTGTTTTAAAAATCGTTCTAAAGTTACATAATATAGTGGCTAATAGACTACGCATAAGAAATTTGTGTGTGGTATATGTTATTATAAAGCTGCGTTACTTTGGTCCAGAGGCGATTTTTACAAAGCAGTCACCACTTAAAAAAGCCCGGAGGGCATCGAGGTTAAGTGTTAATGAGTTTCCAGTAGTCAATAAGACAATATTCTAGTAATCGTTAGAAATGTAAATTTGGTAAATTGGATGAGTTAAGCGAAACGGCTCATTAAGAACTTGTTTACGTTGAACTTCTGGGCGACCAGATTGTTTACGTTGGACATATAGATGACCATATTGGAGGCAGCTTGAAAAAAGGAAAACGGAAAAGAATTCCATAGGTGTTCAGTTCTAAGAAAAACGTTTTGTTCATGAAATCTACGTTTAGGAAGAGGCACAGATAAAGAGTGGAAGAATGATTGATAGTGTTATCAGCTAGACGAGTGTTCCCCGTTAGCGAGGGGGGCATAGATTAAAGATCAGACGAGAACTTGTCATGAAAATAACGATAAAGCAGAGAAAGGCTCACAATGTTTATTCTGCGAGAAAGAGAAGAGCGCATCTCTTATTAGGCTACCAAGTCTAATTTGAACTCTGATAAGGCAAGATAAGTACTTTTTAGCAGCTCCTGGCCAGATGTGGCAACAGTACTCCATCCTTGGACGTACCTGGCTCTTATATAGGTAGAGAATTTCATCGGCCAGTAGATATCTACTGGAACGATAGAAATCCAAGTATTTTACAACCGACCTTGGCAACGGATTTGATGTACATATTTCATTTAAAATCAGGAGTAAAGGTCAAGGCCAGAAACTTGTCAAAAAAGTGGAGCTTCCTCAGTTGGTGCCACTTTTTCTCCATTGTAACGCGGGCGTAAGATAAGCGGAGAGAATATCAGAAAGAACCTGATCGTTTCCGGCCTTTAATGTGCTGCCATCAATGGTAGTGTCGACAAAATATATGTCTACGCATGATCTCAGAATATGATTTGGGATATCGTTGATGTGGATCAGAAAGAGAGTTAGGCCCCTGATAGACGCCTAAGGAACTCCAGCAGTAATACTATTAGCTATAAAGACAGATAGCTAAGAAAAGCTTAAGAATTAATGCAGATAAGCGGATAAATGCATATTTGGAAAGACTTACGCGAGCCCTTAGTCGTCTTGTTCTCCTACTAATTTCCATTTTAATGTTGACATATAGCTGCTATTTTTACAAAGTACAAACTAAACTAAATTTTTACCACGGGTCCGAATCCGCTATATATAAAGTTTCAATCTGTAGACGAATAATTGTTTGTTTCGTAGATACCCTCCCTCACACATTAATAAGATCTATATTCATACATACTTATCCTCTTTACAAATTAATTTGCGTTTTATGCCGCAATATGAGAACCTGCATATAACTTTTTTTAAATCTTTTCTATTACGCCATTTTTAATGGCGTAATGGAAAATAAGAAAGGTATATGCAGCTTCCCTCCAATTTTCGGATTTTAATCATGTCAAATGACACTTCATTTCCTTATGACGGATTGATTGTTGCTATTTCTTCTGATGAGTTAAGGGCATACTAGATTCACTGGTTGATATAATAATTAAGTGATTGATTATGCGTTACGACACAGATACTGTAAAGAATTGTATAAGTCAACTGAATTACAGGAATAAATTATAAAATGGTAAACATCATGAATTTTGGAAGATAACTTTTTGTTATTTATTCTCTGTATTCCCCTGTTATTACATTGAACTTCTTAAATAAGGATTGGTATATATTATAAGAAAATATATTTCTAAAGATACAAATATATATATATATATATATATATATATATATAGTCTTGTAAGATTTGTAACTTTTAAAATTATATAAAAAACATTGAATTTTGATATTTTTATCATTCCGTAGAAGACTATTTATTCAGTAAATAATTTAATCACCTTTAATCAATGCATCAACTTGCTCTTTCGAATACACTACTAATTTAAGGAATTATCAGTTGTTTGCCGTGAAACAATTTTGGGGGTATTCAAAAACAAACAGTATATTAAGGTATGGCTCCCCAGCAGTGTTGATCAAACACCACCTCCCTTAACCATGAGAACAAAAAAAAATGTTACAGATATTAGATTTAGTTTCCTACTGTTGATTAATGTCGCTAGCCTATTCATATACAAAATGTCTTCCTTACCTGTGAAATTCGTCTGTTTCCAAATTAAAAATGGATATATGTTTTATTTAACAATGTTGTATTTATTATTTATAGCAAATTATATATTTACATTTAAAATTAACAATATATAAAAGTGAAAAATAGTTAGATGCACACACACACACACACACACACACACATATATATATATATATATGTATATATATATATATGTATATATACACACATTTTTTGTATAATACATTTATATATTACTAATATAGTTTTGGATTTACTTTATTAGGATGTTTGGTTTAATTTTATACGATTAAAACATCATTTTAGTTTTATCCCCACCTTCTTTATCATCCTAATTACGTAGCGAGAAACTGAGATTATAAAATCTATTAATTTAAAAGTTACGCAAGCAATTCTAAAAAATCTCTGACATAATGGTTCTATAAAACATAAAATAAGGGTATGTACTATCTTTATGCGGCATACAAACTATATATATATATATATATATAGATAGATAGATAGATAGATGGATAGATAGATAGATATATAGACTGGTATGTAATATACTGAGTTCGTGTAATTCAGTAAGTTATCATATACCAATGAGTTTTAAGCAATAAAGAGTTGACTTAAGGAGTACGCTACAGAATTATCATATTTCATAATTGAGCATGTATATACTGTGAAAGCAAAATCAAGACTTCAAACAGGGTCTTGATGGCAAGAAAATGTGTATTTCATTTTACGTTACAATTGTTTCCATGTCCAATCGAATAATTTCAAGCATTATATCCTTTGAAAATTTTCCAAAACCAGCATTACTTCAGACTTTATGAATAAACACACTTTTTACTATAGTGCATTTTTTGGAGAGAAAGATAAAAGAAAAATTCCTTTAACGGGAAAAGCATGTGACAAACATTTACCTTTGCTGTGTGTGTGTGTGTGTGTGCTAGAACATTTTCAACTTTAATTTCACGCAATTATGCACCGTGTAGAACAAAGCACCAAATCAATAATGCGTAATAATTGTGCGAAACTAATTATTTCAGAGGAAACCACAAAAAATAACAGTTACTTAATAAACCCTCTTATTTTAAAGGAATATGCAAATGAGTTAACTTTCATGAAGTCTATTTCATATTCATGACTGAGTATAGTAAGAGTACGTTTTAATGAATTTAGATTGAAAAAGGTAGTAATCTTAATGTCAGGGAGGGAAAGCAGTGATAGAAAATATAAACTTTCTAAGGTGTGTAGATAGATTTAAAGTGGGGAAGTAATTTTCTGAAATTCGAATATTCGCTTTCTAATTTTGATTGTTGATTTTATTGTAAATTTTATCTCTAAGTCAATAACATTTCCAGGACCAACTCTAATTAGGCTCCCTTTCTTATGTGTTTTGTCCGAATGAAATGAAACTTTGGTCATAACTAGTTCATTATATTCAAAATATAACATCAAAGCACTACGGTCTTTGGATTTGTTTCTCCGTTCTACAGCATATGTTCTAGATGGCCTCCACTTCGCTTGTGTTTTTTTTAGGGGTGGGTCACCCTGTACTAACCATGAACGTGATTTATTTACATTTGAATATAGATTTAATAGCTTTGTGAACTTTGGGATATCGCAGATTATTAATAAAGTGTATGAGTTTATTTAATCAATAAATATACAAATACATGTGTCATTTCAGTCTGTTATTGGTTATATCAAAAATAATACTTCTAGCAACCGGACAAAATAATCATATTTATTAAAACAATATAAAATACATTATATTGAATCAATCGCTATATAATGTATATAAAACTGATTTTATAGCACATTTTTGTGGCATAGTTAGACTTGATTTACTAATCATAATTCTAGTTTCAGATTTGTACTTACATATTCTTGTGCTCCTAATAATTTTTTTTAATTCCAAATTTTGTATGAAATTTTTATTATCAGTTCAGTTCATAGTTGTAGAGTAATATATAGCAATGCTTAAAATATCAACTTTTAAAACAATAAAGTATGATATCATTGTGCAAAACTGCAAAACTGACGTTGTATTCGACTTTAGCTGTATAAACCCTAATCAATAAATGATGTCGAATCATTTATCCTAACCAACACCTCGGATATCTTTGCACTAACTGAGACTAATCTACACTCCTCCATCCCCTCTTACTACTTAAACATGCGTGGATATCTCTCGCTCTGCTGAAAGGACTCTGAGTGATATATGCACGAGCTTGGAGGAGTATATATTCGGAACACCCTCCCCTTGACTAAAGAAACTAAACTAGAATCGGACGATCAAGCCTTTATGTGATTTAGACTTAACATGCAACATAACAGTAGCTACTTGTATTTTCTTTACCGCTCTCCTTCAACCCAGGACTGTACCCTGATAAACAAAGTCTCTGACAACATAGATACAACACTTTCCCTGGAAACTAGCGCACAAGTGCATGTATTTGGTTATTTCAATGTCCACCACAGCAACTGGCTTGGATTTTCTATTCGCATATACGCAGCTGGTATGACAACATATAATTTATCTATATCTCATTCCTTATCACAGATGGTTATGTTTCTAACCCGTTTCCCAGACCAGCAAGAACAACACGCATCACTTCTAGATCTGTTTCTGACAACAGTTCCCGATGACTGTAAGTGATGCCAACAGCCCACTTGGGAACGCCGATCATACAGTGATAATAGTTGAAGTAGCCCCTAACTTTAGAACCAAAACTAAAGAGTCACTGCTCAAAACAACGAGATATTATAAAAAGGGTAGCTGGGAAGCTATCAGGGATCTTATCAGGGACGCCCCATGGCAGTGCGCAAATGAGACAACTGAATGGTTCAAAACAGCAATTGAAGCACATGTTCCAACACAGGAATTTTATAGCCAGCTCCACTCTCCCCAAGGTTTACTTCTACTTGTGCAGCCGCCATCGGACAAAGGCAGCATGCGTATCGCAGATTTAACCGACATAAGTCCAGCTCAAACAGGCAGAAGTATATAGAAGCCAGAAGTAACTGCAAGAAAGAAATAAAGACAGCTAAGAGAAAATTTATGGAAACAACCCAAAAACGCATCGAAGCACAGATATTAGAAACCCACGACTTCTGGAAAATCTAGAGCAGTGTAGTAAATAATGGGCAATCAACAATCCTCCCCCACTATCCAACAATCAAGAGGTTGTTTGCTCTTCAACTGAGAAGGCTAACATGCTTGCGAGTCGGTTTGCCTCAAACTCCACACTACCAACCACTTCCTCGCTGACTTTCGTTTATGGACAGACCCCACCCTAGACGATCTACAAATCATACCTGCTCAGGTGCATGCTATCATAAAAATATCTTGACACTGCAAAAGAATGTGGACCTAATCTCATCCCGGCCGTGCTATTAACAATGCTCCGTCGAAGTAGCTCCAGTTCTCTCCAAACTTTACAACAAATACCTTAATGAATCTTGCTTTCCTGCCTGCTGGAAACTGCTTCTGTAGTACCAGTTTTCAAGAATTCTGGCGAAAGGACTGACCCAGTAAATTATCATCCCATTAGCCTCCTCCCACTTTTCGCCAAAATATTTAAGACCGTAATTAACCATGCTCTAGTCCGTCACGTTACAGATACTAAACTTCTGAGTAACAAACAATATGGATTTAGACAAGCCTGTTCAACAGCAGACATCCTAACTGTAATCTCAGAACGTATATATCAGTCACTGGACAAAGCGGGGGAGGGTAAAGCGGTAGCTCTAGATATATCTAAGGCTTTTGACAAGGTATGGCATGAAGGTCTTCTCAGGAAAAGCAGATCATATGGTATCACTGGAAGAATACACGACATAATTAAATCCTTCTTAGATAAGAGTAAAATCTAGGTTGTCCTTGACGACCGTACATCTATATGATATAAATGCGTGAGTGCCTCAGGGATGTATTTTAGGACCTCTGTTATTCCTAATATTCAAAAATGACCTTCCTGACAAAATTGCCTGTTAGATGGGTATATATGCTGACGACACAACATTCTATTACAGACACGACAGGAGAACAAGTGACGACATATCTAAAGAAATGGCAGAAGCACTAGAGGATGACTTCCGATCTGGAGTGGAATGGGGTCATAAATGGATGGTCACATTCAATGCTGCCAAGACTAAACTCGTTTTCTTCAATAATTACAAGAAACCTGCTCTACCACCAATAGCAATGGCTAATGACTCTTTATCTCTAATTACATCCTTTAAACTCCTCGGCCTAACGCTCTCAGGAAACATGAGTTGGAACAAGTACATTGAGAGTATCGCCAGGACCGCTGCGAAGAAGGTAGGTTGTCTCTACCGTACTAGAAAGATACTAACGCCCGAGAATATCGTATACCTCTATAAGGTCACTATTCGCCCATGTATGGAGTATTGCTGTCATATTTGGTTTGGGGTATCTGCCACTAGTCTCTCGCTCCAAGACAAGGTTCAAAGAGTCGCCAATCTGATAGGTCCTGAACTGTCAGCTAAACTGCAGCCTCTGTCCCATCGACGAAATGTTGCATCCCTCTGCCTTTTCTACAAGTACTTTAACGGTGAATGTTCTGAGGAACTGCAAGCACTTGTACCCCCTCGACGTAAATACCCCCGACAAACCCGACAAGCAGCTAAATCACACCCCTTCACAATAGAGATCCCTAGATGTAAGAGACCCTTCTACTCCAGTAGTTTCTTCCCCAATACAGCTAGATTTTGGAATTCCCTGCCGGGTCCCTGCTTCCCCAACTGTACTGACATGCAGAAGTTTAAGTGCAATATGAACCGACATCTTGCTGCCCAACTCCCTACACAGTACCCCTGATGCCTATGCCTATGATAGTAGCCCCCTACACTAAAGTGGCAATGTGCCTTTTTGGGGGTAAAAATGTACTATTTTTTTTTAAATCACGTACTTTTTTTTCAGTAAACAAAGGTAAATAAGTTGGAAGACCAGTTAAATCGAATTTCTCATCCTTCATGGTCACTGTAATATATCCTTATTGTAAATAACTTTTCAAATACGTGTGTATACATACGTGCATGTTTCTATTCATAGTGTTGTTTTTTAATATAATTGTTGATTATAGTCCAGAAGTATATTTTACTGTTAGCTTGAATGGTAGGAATCATGTAGCTAATCGTGAGAGAATGCAGTTTTTTTTTATAGACACACATACATATATTAATTAGTAGCAAATGTTTAATATTTCAATATATGCATGAATACGTAAGTAGATACAGACTGCTTTACAGACGAACAAAGCACAATTTCCATCAAAACGCCCTCTCAGCAGGTATTTGCCCGAGCGGATATAAGTTCACGAAATGTGAACGAAATGAATTAATATTTACAGCAGCCAAGATAACTAAAGACTACATTAAATGTAGTGTTGAAAATCCAATTTATGAAGTTGCTATGGACAAACTGCGACCAGAGATAACAGCTTCTTAACAAAAATTTGCATTTCTCTATTTACGATGAATTACTTTAGAACCCATTTCCGTTCTTTTACAGAAAATCTCACACATGATTGAAAAATTGTTAGGAGAGATGAAACTTTAAACAGCATTTTCAATTATAAAAATGAATGATGGATCTAATTATGTTCGACTTGCTCGGGGCAGTAAGTTTCCAATTAAATTACCCACATTTTAATATTTTTACTCTCTTTTTCACACGCATATCGTCACATAAAGGCGAACAAGGCAATTTGAGTGGGGAAATAGACATTAATATTCTTTTGGAGTGAGTGACTTAAATTTTTTTGCACGATGGTAAAAAAATGAAGAATTAAAAAAATAATTCCAAATGTAAAAATCATGAGAATAGACGGTATTTCTATCTAATATCCTCCTAAATATAAGGATCTCTGTATTTAAGAGATATGGGCTTACTGAGAGTTGGCTATATCTAGGGTAGTTATCTGTGTGAAATAATAACAAACAAACCAAATTATTAATAATTGCAGCATGGTGCCCTAAATGTTCTATACCTTAGTGTAATTTACAAAAGAACATTCTTGTTAAAATGGTATGACCTTTAATAACATATATAGTTTCGTAATATTACGACTACTTTATTTTTTGTACTCTATGATTGTTTTGATAAAAGCATTTCGATATTGTTGTCGTCCGCTACTTTTATTAAAGTCATCACAGATATGGGTATGGCAAAGAAAATTATTTGTATTGATAATAAAACAGAATATAAAGAAAACTACAATCGTAGGACTTGACGCCAAGTTCATGTACAACGAAGTAAACACACACACACACACACACACACACACACAAACACACACACACACACACCACCACACCATGAGAATCAGTACCTTTTTTGTTAGTTAAAAGGTTTGAGTCCCCAGAACATATAGATGCTGCCTTTATCGGCAATAATGTGTCGTTTAATTATACGACAAATGTTTAATTCGGGGTTTTACTTATATAAAACTTGAAATGATAAAAATTGCATGTAACCTATCAGAATATTATTTAGTATCAAACAAAAGGTGTCATCGAACGCATCAGAATTATTTCTAGAAAATTAAGTGGCAAATATAACTTGCATTCTCTCCTTGATGAAGTCTGACACTTTTAACTTCCTGTTGACGATCTTCCAATTTGTTATTTAAAAAAAGCGAAAACAAAATTCTTTATTTGCCTTTTATTTATCTGACAAAACTTATTCACAGTGTCCAAACGACCAAGAAAAGTGCGAAGGAAAGTTAGTGATTTTTTTTTAGTTATTACTGAAGACATATACATTGTATTTTTTGTATTTCCATAGGTAAAAAATTTATATGATCTTGTAAAACCTCAGGCCATTTTTTATTCCAAATTTTTAAATTTGAGTAATCGTAAAATAAAACTGGATGCACTTGATATTCTCTTCCAAGGATAGATCATTAAAGAGACCGAATACCAAATTACAATATAAATGTGTTCAACCCTTTTAATTCAAAGTTTTTCATTAACACTTAATAAGCTACTTGCTTCGTTATTTTATAACTTACTAGCATTTCAGCCCGGCGTTGCCCGGGTGTGTGGATGTGTCTGTTGAAAAAAAATACAGGAAAAAATGTAGTAGTAGGAAGGAAGGCTCGAACCCGTACCGCGAGGGAGGAAAAGAACGGGGTAAAAACCTAACTTCCATGTTGTTACGACCACCGTCAAACCGGAAGCGACATTTTTTTTAATTTAAGGCTAGACAGTCTAAAGGAGAGGATAACTTTCAAAAATATCGGCTGTATAAAAGTGCCTAGTTGAAGAGGAAGATATTAATGTTTTTAGCCAATTTTTTGATATTTGTCATATGAAAGGTCGAACTTTTAAACAATACTGATCTTGGTAAAATCCATCGCCTCTATTGAAAGTTTTAGGCAGACATGCAAACATATATACATACATACATTTATATATTAGTAACTAAAATTTTTCGACCCAAGCCGATGAAAAAGCTTGCCTATCTCTGAATACGCTTTATGTATAACTTCAAATATTTAGACCAGCGATTGTCTGAGTAATTTTGAAGAGACTGCAGATTTCAATTTTTTTAAAATTTTGACCCCTTTTGACCCCTTAACATTTAGTGTTTTGGGCTCAAGTCTGGTTATTAAGTAAGATCCATGTCCAAGAAACCTATATCTAAAATTTCAAGTGTGTAGACCTCAAATTGTCGGAGGAGTTTGGTAGAGTCCTCAAAGGTCAAATTGTTGAACTTTGACCCGTTAATCGCCAAGTTTCTGGCCAAAAATCGATGTGATCGATTTTCCCAACTCTCCGTACCCTGCATATCCTATTTCGAGTCTGTAGACTAGAAATTGACAGAGTTATTGCGTAGGGAAATTTACACACACAGACACACACACACACACTCACTTTTATATATATATATATATATATATATATATATATATATATATAGATAGATAATATTTAATAGCTGAATCATAATAACTAGGGCAATGAAAACTGCATATTCCTTTCATTGTTTGGAATCTCAGGTGTTTATCCGTTGATATCTCATATGCTTTTTATAGAGTGATGTGGTTCCAAGTTGATTAACTGTGTCTAACTCTGCCGGATATATACTGGAGAGTAAAAAATGATAAGAACATTCCGTTGTCATAGCCCTAATAACAACTCATATTATCAATGATAAATTCTGTTAATCCAAGGTCCACGAAAATAGCCTTCTTGTTAACAATAGGTCCCCTATAAATATGCTACAGCAACGAAAATATGACGTATAAAAAGACAAAATCCAACGATAAAGACAAAAAAAGAAAAAGAGGAAAAACAAGCAAATAACTTCTAACTTGGCTTACAATTATTATTATTTTTCTCAAGTGTTCTCTCTCAGTTGGGTTATTTCTTGTTTTCTACCTATTGGGACCATGTGATTTCCTTCTAAACTTTTTTTCTTCATTTCATTTTTTTTTGTAGGCAAGGTCTGGTCAATACGATGTCAAAGAATCATTTGTAACGTTGGCAGTGAACCAGGACGTTCTAATCTCAGTTTACGTCGCAAAGGCGACCAAGTATAAGAAAAAGGTGTTTCTGGTTATTTTTGTTACAACTACAGTTATTTTATCATTTTTATATCCGTGACGTCAGTAACGTGATCTAAAACGTTCTTCACACATCTCATGAGATCTCGGACGTAACTTTGTTCCGTGCTCACAGCTCTCCCGTGACTGTTTTTTTTTTATTTTTATACCATATTTTATGACTGGTAATATAATTCTGCCTGCATGTACATATGCGCTACCACGTTATGTTACATATCGAACTGATTAAAATATTACTCAAATGATATAATTATTACAAACCCTAGTATATGAGAATTTGTATATTAGTGGTGGGTTTTAAAATATTAACAGTGTCGATATGACAAATTGATCTTTTTGATAATTGCATAGGTAGCACTTCTTGTAATTATAACTTAGTTTCTATCATCTCTTTTTGCGTTCTTTTTCGCATTACATTGCAGAAATATAAGGGCTATATCACTGATAAATCCCAAAATCAATATAACGCTGAATAAAAACAAAAGATGATTTAAAAACACAATTATGTTAGCAAAACTTTTCAACAATTATTTATGTTTTTTGCATACAATCTGAAAGAAGGCAGCTTGATATACAACCTTATTTTTTGCATTGGATATTTAGAAAATCCTTATTCTTTATTTGAATTATTTTGATGCTAGTAAGGTGTCCATGTGAAGCTGTTCTATTACCTTTTTTAATGATATTTTTTATTATTTTTATTATTAAACAACCTACTACGAATTAACATAGCTCCTTTTTGCGTTAATCCTCCATTAACTTTGTCTATCCGTCTTTTTTTTTGTCTATCGTTGGAATGGCTTACCTATATTATGCATTCAACCTATTTTTACAAAGACATACACTGTAATCCTTAACGTAACTAAAACATCACAAGATTCAATAAGAGAGGATGTTGATTACCAATGAGTTTTCGGAACTCTGCGATACTCGTGATCTGAAGCGCATGACAAAGTTTGGATATTTGTAGGTTTTGACGTAAGTTAACAATCCAGTTGAGATATCTAATTTCTTATAGAAAGTTTGTATACGCTTCAACGTGTTATTTTTCTTTTTGATTGTTGTGTGTTTCTTTTAAAGCGTCTAAACTCGAGGAAATCCTGTGATTAAAAGATGTTTGCCCGTAGTCTGACTTAGACAGCTTGTTTTCAAGGTATAGAAAGTGTAAACTATTCAATGTGTTTACCGTTGATGTTAAAAAGAATTTTGGTTGAAAGAGGATGAATATTTATTTATGGATCAAATGTGAACGGTTTTTGTAAAGTTTATATTTTACTATTACCACGGAAAATAATTATTAGAGATTAGAAAGGTTACATTACAAGAGATGAGTCATATTTGGTAACTTAAACCCTGCGTGTTGAGTATCTAGTGTTTCCATGAAACCGAAGATACTGTCGGAATGTATTATGAATAACACCATATATAAAGATACATATACTTCAATATTTGCACTTGTTCTTTGCACATGTTTTACGCATTTAAACACATATCTCATTGGTTAATTTATAATTCGTTAAAATTCAAGTCATTTTCTATAGGTTTCTCTGACCCCCAAGATCGCCACGGGCATGGAATATATACCTACATTAAAGATAGCTTCCTGTGTGCAGGGATATATCCAGAGAAGACCCAGACTTACCTTATATGTGCTTCCGGGTTCAACTTGCTTACACCACCGCATTTATGTTTGCCCTCTGTCGCCCCCACAACAGCGGAGTTACTATCTTTAAGATTATATCTAAGAAAATAGACCACATCCTGTTTGCTCATCCCGCGGCTAACATTCACATTTGCGGTGAGTTCAACGTCCAAAATGTTGAATGGCTGACCCACTCAAATTAGACTGACGATGAGGGGAGGTTCTGTCATGTTTTTTCATTGCCTATGACCTCACGCAGATTGTTCGCGAGCCAACCCGTGTGCCCGATACTACCTGCCAGTACGCAAGCCTTCTAGATCTCTTGACATATCAAAGGCCTTCGATAAGGTATGGCATAAAGGCCTACTTCACAAGATTTCCAGCTACGGTAAGACTGGAAATGTTTTCTCTATCATTAAATCATTTCTCTCCGGTAGGCTCAACGCGCTGATCCCCATCTGCCATCAATTGAAATAGATGATTCTCGTCTTCGGGAGGTCTCATTTTTTGACAAGCTTCTGGTGTTGACCTTTACTCCTGATCTGAAATGGAACACGTAGATCAAATATGTTGCCAGGAGCGCTGGGAAAATGGTGGGATCCTTCTACAGCTCCATAAGATATCTCACTAATGATGCAATTCTCTATATGTATAAAAGACAAGTAGATCCAAGGATGGAGTACTGCTGCCACATTTGGGCAGGAGCTGCTAAAAAAGTCTATCCTGTCTTGACATGGTACACAATAGACTTGGTGGCTTAGTGTGGGATGCCCTTTTCTCTTTCCTGCAACCTCTCTCCCACAGAAGAGACGTTGCGAGTCTGTCTTTGTTTTATCGTTATTTCCCTGGCAGGTGCTCGTCTGAGCTCCAATCCCTCGTCCCACCTCGCAATCCTTCACAAGAAACACCCGTCTGGCTTAAACTACTGTCAATAATTTTCCACACTCGTCATCTGTGCCTAAATACAAACGTAGATTCCACGAGCAAAGCTTCTTTCTAAGAACTGCACGCCAATGGAACTCTTTGCCACTTGCCTGTTTCCAACCTGACTACAACTTGGACGTATTCAAGTCCAACATAAAAAACTCCTGACAAACCGCCCATTAAGTAAGATACTCTATAAAAAAAACAATACTAATGATTATACAATACTATCTCATTGATTACTGTACACGCAATAACCCTTATCCCTGGGTGGCCTTCGGGCCTTGATAAGTGGTGACCCCCATGTACAAAAAGGCCCATAAGTGTAGTAGTTGATGGGCAGAAATCAGAGGCCCAGAGTATTAATGCTGCAGTCCCTCAGGGTTCCACCCTGGGCCCAACTCTATTCTTGATCTACATCAATGATCTCCCAAAACACATACTAAAATCATTCGCTGACATCTATGCTGATGACACGAATATCTATGGCAACAGATCAAGGGCTGTAAATGGCAACGTTTTCTCTGATTATCTCTCCTCAGATCTTGAGCGCGTAGTTCAGTGGGGGAAGTTGTGGCTTGCTACCTGTAATGTATCTAAGACCAAGCTTCTATCATTACATCATAAACGCTCTGATCCCCATCTGGCATCGATTGAAATAAATGGCTCTTGTCTAGGGGAGGCCCCATGTTTTGATAAGCTTCTGAGTTTGACCTTTACTCCTGATCTGAAATGGAACACATACATCGGTGGAAAAATGGTGGGACCCTTCTACCGTTCCAGAAGATATCTCACTACTGATGCAATTCTCTGTATGTATAAAAGCCAAGTACGTCCAAGGATGGAGTACTTCTGCCACATCTGGGCAGGAGCTGCTAAGAACAGTCTATCCTGCCTTGACAGAGTACAAAATAGACTTCGTGGCTTGGTGGGGGATGACCTTTTCTCTTCCCTGCAACCTTTATCCCACAGAAGAGACGTTTCGAGCCTGTATCTGTTTTATCATTATTTCCATGGCAAGTGCTCGTCTGAGATCGATTCTCTGTTCCCCCGCCGCCAATCTTTCACGAAAAACACCCGACTAGCTTAGACCACTGTCAAAAATTTTACCCACTCTTTATCCGTGCCTTAATCAAAACGTAGATTCCATGAACAGAGCTGATGAACCGCCCCCTTAAGTAATGATACTTTATCAAATCCCCAATACTAAATATTACTACGATACTATCCCACTGATTAGTGTACACGGAATGAGCCTTATCCCCGGGCCTTGATAAGTGGTTACCCCCCTCCCCCATGTAAAAAAAGGTTCCTTGGTTTACAATAACACTGGACACATTAAATAATAGCAACACAGTTTTATTTAGTATGTAATACAGCTATCTTCTCATATCTGCTAAAAGCAAGAAATAAAAGTTGAGTTCCTTTTTTTGGTTTTTTTTTGTGTTGCTTTAGTATTGCTTATTCTAACACAAAATTCCGGAATCTAATAAATATAACAATCATTAAAAATGTCAAAAATAGTTATTGAATAAATCGATCTATTTTGCTACTATTTGTGTTATGTGTGTACATGACGACAAATTTAATTGTTACTTCAACTCGTTTGGATCCTTTGATTTGTATTTTTTCTTAAGTCATCATATCCATCATCCTTGTTATTATCTTAGCTTCAACCAAGAACTAAGTAATTAAAATTCTGATCCCCATCTGATAGTTTTCTAACAAATAAACGTTGGTTTAGCTGGGAAAAACTCACAAAAAACAGAAAATACTTCATCAGTATTCGAGAATCATTCTTGGAACAAATACACCTAGAAATATTGCAAATATTGTTGAGAGATAATGTTTTCTGTTACGTTGCTACTCGTATCGCATGAAATACTAAAACAATCAATGTCTAATATATTCTGCCAGAAATATTGAAACACCTTGGTCAGTAAGAGCAGAAGTGCACATATATTTATATTTCATACAGCTATATTCACGACCACAAAACATGTATATAAAGATATATATATATATATATATATATATATATATATATATATATATATATATATATATATATATATATATATTACTTTATAATTGAATAATCCTTTATTTTTATTCTTTACCTCTTCTTTGCATGGCCGGTCCTTTTTCTGCATTTCTGCTTCATTCTTTAAATTTTCCTATCTATCTAATATATCAATCTACCAACACTTTCATATCTTGTATGTATATTTACTTATATTTTACTATATGCATTTACTTACTTATTTTCTTGCTTTTTCGTGAATTTGCAGATACCGGCCATCTTCTTCCCTTAAATTATTTTTATTTTATTTTTTTATTTTATTTTATATTTTATATTTTATTTTTCATTTTTTATTTATTTATTTTTTTATTTATTTTTTATTTTCTATTTATTTATTAATTTATTTATTTATTCATTTTCCATATAGTGTCTTCTAACAACTCTTGCTGACCTTGTTTAAGTGATGACCTGTACATTTCAGTTGACCTATATTATTTTGCCCTATATATTCTTTTCGCGACTTTAACATTTCCTGTCTGGGTCATTTTGACATTTGTTTCCCTTTATTTTCTATTTTATATTTAACTTTATCATCACTTTTTTCTCTCCTTTTTTTCTCTCTCCTCTTTTTCTTCCCTGATCTTTCTTATTTATATTTATATCTCGGAAGTAGAGTGAAAAGCATATGTTATTTTGGAATCTTTTCGTTTTTTCCTTGTACACATTTGTGTGAATTATTCCATGGATGTCTGCCTTTTTTTTACACAGTAGTAACCACTTATCAAGGCCCGGAAGCTACTTAGGGATAAGCTTTATTGCAAGTACATTACGTTAGTGTGGAGATTTGATGAAGTGTTTACTTAAGGTGGCGGTTCATTAAGAATTTGTTAACGTTGGACTTGAAGACATCCAAGTTGTAGTCAGGTCGGAAGCAGGCAGACGGAAAAGAGTTCCACAGGCGTGTAGTTCTAAGAAAGAAGCTTTGTTCATGGAATCCACGTTTTAAATTAGACACATATAAAGAGTGGGGGAAATTTTTCACAGTGGATTCAGCTAGACGGGTGTTTTTAGTGAAAGATTGGCGAGGGGGGACCAGAGATTGGAGTTAAGACGAGCACCTGCCATGAAAATAACGATAAAACAAGGACAGGCTCGCAACGTCTCTTATGTGGGAGATAGGTTGCAGGATAGAGAAAAAAGCATCCCCCACTAAGCCACGAAGTCTATTTTGTACTCTGTCAAGGCAGGATATGCTGTTTTTAGCAGCTCCTTCCAGATATGGCTGCAGTATTCCATCCTTGGACGTACTTGGCTTTTATATAGATAGAGAATTGCATCAGTAGTGAGATATCTTCTGGAGCGGTAGAAGGATCCCACCATCTTTCCAGCGACCTTGGCAACAGACTTGATGTACGTGTTCCATTTCAGATCAGGAGTAAAGGTCAAACCCAGAACGTTGTCAAAACACGGCGCCTATCGCAGACGAGAGCCATTCATCTTAATTGATGCCAGATGGGGATCAGAGCGATGATGATTCCTTTGGATTATTATGGATCATCTTCTTCCAATTACGGGATTTTCTTTGATTTTTACTTGTGTAAATGCAAATTCTATTAACTTTCTTGAAGTTATACATTTGGATTTTACCGTCACTGGATTATTTATCTCCCACCAGACTATCTATTTATGTGTAATCACCTTTTTCTTCACCATATTCCTGCTGCTTCACATTTTTTTTTTGTTTTCAAGTAAGATCTTTGACTTACTTGTTGATTCATCAAATACTTTTGCATGCAAAATCCGATCCCGCATTTTGCTAATTCCTACCGTCTGATGAGAAGGAATGTACGTCTTCGAAACTCCGCGGATTAAGGATTATGCACTTATCTAGTGTTTCCTTTTCAGATTAAATATGTTTTTAACGCATTCCAAAGTGTTTTTAACATGTTTTATTTACTGTTTGCTCGTATATATATATACATATATATATATATATATATATATATATATATATATATATATATATATATATGTATATATATATATGTCTGTGTGTCTGTTTGAGTATACAATATATGCATATATATATGCATATATATATATATATAAATTGAAACACTAATTTGGAATGTACAATCAAAATTTATTGTTCGACTATATACTCAAAATAAAAACAATGCACTAAGTCCTTTTTCGGCTGAGTTTCAAAGAATTATATTCCTGCTATTCGTCTTATCAGAGGACAACGAGGTAATCAGAAAATTATGTTAGTAGAAATGCTAGAATTTGCTGGTTAAGGCATTATGTGAAACCGCAATGTATTATAGTCATAAATTGCCAGTAAAAAAGTGAAAAAATTGGTGATCTGTATATATATATATATATATATGTATATATATATATATATATATATATAGTTATGTACATACAGTACTGTTTCACAGCTCATCGGTTCGGGTAGACAAGCAACTGCTTCAAGCCAGGATCGAAACCCGATCGCCCAAACGACAGTCAGAGCTTGAAACCATTGCGCGATACTTCTGCTGCTATGTAGGAAGATAATTAACAATGTTCTGATCACACACTCACACACACACATATATATGTGTGTGTATATATATATGTATATATATATATATATATATATATATATATATATATATACTTCTAATTGTGTTCACAAACAGGTCACATGATAATTACACGAACATGCGAATGTTTCCTTCGGCCAATTATAAATAACCAGTATCATTGTCAGGTGAGTCATCGTATTCTTTGGAAACATTTAGTCCTTTAATAGATACAGACAAAAGCAACTAATCGCTAAAATATTGCAAGGTAAACAAGGTGACAATTGGCAATTCGATAACCGAACAGGAGGGACAGAAAAGAAATTAGAAATAAAAACGAGATGGTGAACCAAAAAAGAGGAAGAGAGAAAAAAATTCAAATGAAACATTTAACCAACGAATTTGAATCTTAAAAATGCACATCTCCATATGTAACCGTCTATAAAGACTTCATGCATGTATCAGAAAATTAGGTTTCTGAATAAATTTAGTAGTGAAGGAGAGAATGTGTCATTAATAGGGCTGTAACAACATCATGTTCTTTTCATTGTTTTGACTCTTGGGTATATATCGGTTAATATCTTACACTTTATTATATAGACTGAGGTGGTTCTCGTCTTACTACAGAGTCAAAACAACGAAATAATATTGTATTGCCCCAGTCCTAGTCTTGAAGTAAAGTAAAAGAAGGTGTTCATAATTGTCTAGAATAATCATTGTGAAAATCCAAAATTTGCCGTTTATTATTAAAATACTATGTAATATGAAAGCCTCCGTTCGGTCTCGAAATACGATGGATAATTTCTGTAAAGGTGGCCCATGGAATTATAAAGAAAGGCTTGCACAATCCAAAGCAACGCTCTCTTGAACCGGCACTTCTTGTGTCTAGTGGCAAGGAGAAGACCAGGGCGACTGAAAACAATGCCGAGATAAGCAGAGAGCCCTTACAACATTACGTTTTGATACTCAGTGTAAATGTTTATTTAAAGACAAAAATCATTATAACGTATGTGTTATGAAAGTGTCACGAAGGAAAAAAATCTGACGTTATCACAAAAATAAAAATATCCCGTTTCAGTTTGGTGGAAACAAACATCAAAGTTTATGCAAACTCTGATTAGCTCTTGCATACTTTGACTGTGTTTGTAAAATATTTTTAAATTTGAAACTGTATTCTAGCACAAAGAAACCAAACACTTCAACACTGCTTCAGTAGAATTTTTGAAATTTCAATACAAATCATCGCCATTTAAACAGTTCAGTGAGTTTAAACGTATTAAAACCTTGCCTTCAAATATTTGGAAGAATACATTAGAATTCTCTTATATTTACGAATGACAAAATTTTAAAAATAAAATTAATTTCTGATAAAATGAATATAACAAATAGACGATATACAAAGACATTTTTATTTATGTTTTGTGGTGTGAAATTTGGAGATTTCTTTTTTGTTTACTTTATTATTTAGGACAAGGTTAATGGAATTAATGTCTATTAGGGGTCGGTATATGTAACAAATTTCATATGTTCGCTTATGAAAATATAAGCTTCAGCCCAAGGATGGATAGAAAGCGATTGTATTAGCCACAAGAGCAGCGTTTGAACGCGTATGAAAATTTGCAAATGTGCTCCAACTTTCGTCTGAATAAAAGAGGAAAAAGAGTATATAGATGTGATACTATCGCCTCCTCCGGAGGTTTACTTAATTGATGAACGTCTTGGCAACGCAACCAGCTTTCCGGGAAATAACCGATATCTAAACGATAGTCACATGTTGGAAACATCAACAAAAACAGGTCAGTACGTCGTCGGCTATAACTCTCTGGCATGGGTCGCATATTGTGTGGTCATTGCAAGCATCTTCCCATCGTAGCTTGTTGCGTGTTCATTGTGTCGTTACAGTCAGCTTTCTGTCGTCGGAATTTATGGTATGCTGAAATCGAACACTTCTATAAAAACAGCGAACAATGCATTTTTATAAATATATATATATATATATATATATATATATATATAATTTATTAAAGAATTAACCAGTAGGAAAAAATATTTAGTCGACCCATCGCGTGCACATATTTAAAGATATGCTTGTATTTCTAATTGTCATAATTTAGGAAAACACATATTCATAATATTCTTATGAGCTAATTTATTTAGAGTTGCGTTTTCTCATAAAATTATAAAATTATTAACAATACATTTGTAAAACATTTTAGGTAACTCAGTTTTAATATGCACGTTTTATTAAGTATTTTTAATGGGTTGTTACCTATTTTTATCCACGGACAATTCGAATATATGAGTTAAATTGATAATTGGTTTAAAATTAAGTTCAGGCATAATAGAGTTGGAAAATTAAACATGAAATTCCAGGTTATTTCTTAAGAAGCTTGGATCATCTAATAAAAACAGCTCAGCTAGTATCTGTTTACTTTAGACTTATTTGCGACTAATTTTCATTCACCTGGGAAACTGTTAATTCCAATTTTCTATCACAGAGAGGTCGTCATTGAAAAAGAAATTTAGTATATAAAAGCCAAGCGTTGTGTTTGTAGGGAAACAGAGAATCAAACATTTCTGATACACAATAATTCAATCGCGTTTAATTGTTAGAGATTATTATAACCCAAGTAAATTTGTAAAAAAAACTAGAACAACACATAGCAGTATGTTCATACTACATGAAAATCTGTGTTACTATGGTCCTGTTCATTGCGTGTCTTGACTGTTTTCAATTACGGATTACCTTGGCAGCATAATTCCCTGGATAAACGCAACGATATATTTAATTGAATACGCTGATGGTCGATAAGTTACGGAGATGTCAGTTCTGACAAAGTTTCCCTGGACAGGTGTCAGGAAATTCTTTGAAACCATGCCGAACAGGGCAGATGTTATAGAGCATTGAAGCAGAAAGGTTGTATCAAGGGACACTGATTTCATTTACCTCGCTACATTCAGACAAGTAGAGAAGTGATACAGACTATAACTTATTCTTTTGAATAGATTAAAGCATAAAAAGAGGACAAGTCTGAATAAATGCTAATTTTTTCTATGTTTTAGCTTCTTCTTTGTTTATATATTTCATATTATCGTCTCTTAAATAGTTTTACCAGTACACCATATCGTTATAGTTATTCGTATTTTTGAATCGGATATAATCTTAAATGTAAGTCTATTAATCTTCCCAATATAATATGATAATTATAATATTTTTATCAGATTTATCAGTCATATTCGACTTATACGCAGCATTGATGTTAATTCTATACTGATGATTGCGTAAGAGTATTTATGTATTTGTGTATTACTTATTATGTAATCAATATATGTGTGTATGGTATCTTCCTTCTGTTTTGACTGACTATGGATACTCACTATAAGAGTTTCTGCACATTCTTGTGGCACGTATTGCGCAATCTCGAGCTACAGCTCTCCTGAATCGGCTTTGTTAAATACTAGTAGTAGATGAAGGTTCAGGACGACTAGACACTATACCCAGATAAGTGGAGAGCACATAGCGCATAGAATTTTATGTGGTCTACCATCTGGTACTAGCCAGGCTCAACGTTTCTTAACTGTGGTGATCTAGTATATCCAAGCCATTCTTTTCATCCAGCAGACTAAGCAGTTCGTGTATTAGTGGGGACTACATTTAGGGATTTCTTGATCATTTTTCCGTGAGAAGTTTTATGTATTTCTACATTGGCCATTTTTTGCCGTTTATTTCAAAATATGTTAATCGCTCTGTTTATTTAAATGTAAAGTATCGACAGTCTCAGAGTCTCTTTCTGTGGTCTGTAATTACATACAGCAAGTTTAAAAGATCCGTTCAATTTCATATATAATTTCAGCCTTTTCATATTTTTGTTGAAGTAGCATATTAAGATGCGAATACGTAGATCTAAAACTGCCAGCATCCGTCCACCGATGTTCCATACATGTTTGAAATATCATATTCATCGCGGAACCATTTATCATCGGTTTTCTGTGATTTTATAAGCAACGTATAAAACAAATGATGACTGCTTAACTTTTGGGTTAAACTTATTTTGTTTGCTATTTAACAAGCAGACGTTTTTATTCTAAAAGCTGAATGCTCATTGACTTGTGATAGGGTGTCTGACGTTTGTGGCACAACGGAAGCTTTAAACTACTAGAGAAAACAATTCATTCAGAATATCAGGAATTATAATACCATTTTGATCTTTCTCTCAGAACGTTAATCTATCAAGCAATTATTATTTCCTAGGTTAATTCTTAGCATTTATTATTAGGAATATTTTGGTTCGCAATAGTTTGGTTCAAGTTTATGATTTGAAACATAGTGTGTGCAATGTTTGTCGACAAAATACATTTTCGTTAGACAATAAAGAAATGTATTATAATCTATTTTATTAAGTCTTCGAGGGACCTGAATTAGTACAACTATCTAAATTTTAATGTTCTTAAAGTATCAAGTGTGTTTACAGTTTGTCTTTCTGTACGCAGTTAGGGGGAGTTATCTAGAAGTAGAAATATATTACTGCACGCTACAATAGTTTGAATGTAGCATAAAACTAATTATATTTTATAAACTTAACAACATATGTATAACACAATAAAATAGAATACATTATATTTAGTATATTTTATAATGTGACTGTTTGTGAGTAACTAAACATAATATAAATGAACAAATGCAAATTTGCACAACCATTAAATACTTTTTATTTTTTTTATTACATTTTCACCCCAAACAAGGAACACTGCCATTTTTGTGTAGGGGGCTACTATCCGGGGCAACAACTATTGGGGCACTATGTTGGGATTTGGACAGAAAGATGTCGGTCCACGCTACACTTGAAATCCTGCATGTCAGTACAGTTAGGGAAGCAGGAACCTGGAATGGAATTCCAGAGTCTAACGGTTCTGGGCAAGAAACTACTAGAGTAGAAAGATCTTTTCCATCTATAGATCTCTGCTGTGTAGGGGTGGGATTTAGCCGCCTGTCGGGTTTGTCGAGGGTGTCTACCTCATGGGAGCACAAATGTCTGCAGTTCGTCAGAGTATTCACCATTAAAATACTTGTAGAACAGGCAGGGGGATGCAACGTTTCGTCGATGGGACAGATGCTGAAGCTTAGATGCCAGTTCAGCCTATCAGATTTGCGACTCTCTTTTGAACCTTGTCTAGGAGCGAGAGACTAGTAGCAGATGCACAAGCCCAAATGTGACAACAATACTACATACATGGGCGAATGGTGCCCTTATAGAGGTACAGGATATTTTAAGGTGTCAGTAGTTTTCTAGCACGGTAGAGAGAGCCTACCTTTTTCGCAGCGGCCCTGGCAATGTTTTCAACATAATTGTTCCAACTCATGTTTCCTGTGAACGTTAGGCCAAGCAGTTTAAAAGATGTACCCTCAGACAGGGAGCCACTGGCCATTGCTATTGGTGGCAGAGAAGGTGTATTGTAATTATTGAATGAAACCAGTTTAGTCTTGGCAGCATTGAATGTGACCATCCATTTATGTCCCCGTTCCACTACAGATTGGAGGCCATCCTCTAGTGTTTTTGCCATTTCTTTCGATGTGTGTTCATTTGTTTTCCTGTCATGCCTGTATAGAGTGTAGTGTCATCATCATATATACCCATCTCAGAGGCAGTTTTGTCGGGGAGGTCATTAATAAATATTAGGAACAATAGAGGTCCAAGGATAGACCCCTGAGGCACTCCCGCATTTATATCACACTGTTTAGATGTACGACCGTCGAGGACAACCTGGATTTTTCTCTTATCTAAGAAGGATTTAATTATGTTAAGTATTCTACCAGTGATACCGTATGATTTAATTTTCCTGAGGAGACCCGTGTGCCATACCCTGTCAAAAGCCTTAGATATATCAAGAGCTACCGCTTTACCCTCTCCCGCTTTGTTCAATGAATGGTATATGCGTTCAGAGATTAGAGTGGGGATGTCAGCTGTGGAACGGGCTTGTCTAAATCCATATTGTTTGCCAGTCAGAAGTTTAGAATCTGTAATGCAAGAACACAATACACGAATTGTAATTTTGGTTCGGAAACTATGAGTAAACCAAGTAGATTATGGATGAATAGCTGATGTAGATTAAACCCATGGGTAAATAATCAGTTTTAAGATGCAAAGTATACTTGAGATTCTTAATTTGTTAAACAAGCTATTGTAGCATTTTCTGTATCTTTTTCATTAAATTAATTAATAAATCATAGACGCTTTTTAGGATTTACTAGACCCGAAACATCAAACGTCCTTAGTTGTCTCCCTTTAACTGTTATAAATAATAAATACGACATTTTATTTTCAATATAACTTTTTAACTAGTAAACAACGTAATGGATTATCTCCCTTCGTAGTTATTTTTTTACAACTATCTAGAACCATATTTGATTAGAACGATAATGAATAAAAAAAATATTAAATAATGAAGAATAGAATAGGATCCATTACTCGGCATGTTGTATGAGGATTAATAGATATAAGGTAATGCTATTCTTTATTTTTCTATTTAATAAAATATTAACACTAAACTGATCTTAAATCTAAGTAATTAGATAATCGATATTTTGTAAACATTTATGCCACAAATGAGCGAATACGAAACTAAAAATTAACCGTAACGTTATAGCAAAGTCTATGCCACATCATAAATATAGAAATAAAATTTAAAAAATTCTTTTGTAAAAAATTAATTATGTAAAATAAAGAAATATAGAACTCTTATTTAGGAATTCAATGAATAGTACTATTAAAAGATTTTTAATGGCTACGTGTGTTTGTGGAAACTTCTTATGACTGCTTTTTAAATAAGGATACGGAGATTAGGTGAGATATGCATATTTGAATAAGCTTTGGACGGAGGATGCCTCCAGGGGAGACATTTTCGCCTGCTTCATTTCCGTTAAGGGAATTTTCTGTTGTCAAAGTGTTTTTTTTTCAAGCAGCCTGGAGAAATGCATTTTATGTGGAAATTTTCAAACGCCATAATGCTTGTACTGGTATTGAAACAATTGTAACTTAATGAAATAATTTTTTTTTTATTGCTATCAATTCTATTTTGAAGTCTTGGTTTTATTAATACAGTGTATATATATATATATATATATATATATACATATATATATATATATATATATACTGATAATTTTCTGCTTACATCGTAAATAAAGGAAAATATATTTTGGTTGACATTCAATGTGACTTATAAAGGTTTGCATATATATATATATATATATATATACACACACACACACACACACACACACATATATATATATATATATATATATATATATATATATATATATATATATATATATATAGCCACTAATAAGAAACTAAAACTAACCATAACATTTTTGCAAGACTGTTACGGCCATAATATCGAAACAAAAAAAATAAAATTTAAGTATTGGGTAACAAAGAAATAACAAGATCTAATTATGGAACCCAACGAATGGGATATATATTAAAAAAATTAATGGCTAAGGGCTCTCTATAGCAACTTTTCATGAATCTGCTCTTAAATAAGGATACGAAAATTAGACGATATATTAATATTTAAATGGTGCTTTCCGTAACCACAATAAAGGTAGATGTATATCACATGGCTTTCTAGCTAGGGATTCCCCCTTCCTTCCTTCCTTCCTTCTCTTCAAAACATGCGCCATTGCCACAAGTGTGCTTATTCATAAAGTCTGGAGAAATGCTGGTTTTGAAAATTTTCAAACGACATAATGCTTGAAATTGCTTGAACTTGTCGAACTGGACATGGAAACAATTTTAACGTAAATTGAAATACACTTTTTGTTGCCACCAACACCTTGTTTCTAAGTCTTGTTTTTGCTTACACAGTATATATATATATATATATATATATATATATATATATATGTTTATTTATATATATATATATATATATATATATATATATAGTCTTTGAAGTTTTTACCTTTAAAACTATACAAAAATATTTTTAATCATTCGTAACAAAACCATCTAGTCAATAAGTCATTTAATCACTATATATATATATATATATATATATATATATATATATATATATATATATATATATTAACTTTAATATGCTAACATTTCTTGAAACCTAGATGTAGGAAGGTAGTTCCAGGATGACATAAGTTTTTTTTTTAGTATTTTCTAGCAGATTATTGATTTCGTCATAAGTAAACATGTATGTATTTTTATATTGTATTTTACCACTGAAGTATAGTACGGTACTGACGTCTTTTTTTCAAAGGATTAATTGAATAATGATCATATAAATAAATAATTGACTAAAGTATTATATAAATTCTTATACCAACAAATAGCAATAAAGAAATAGCAATATAGAAATAGCACTACAAATCAGTAAACAAACAACAAAAAACAAGGCTACAGTATTTTGAAGGAAGCAACAACATTTCCAGCAGTTTGATAGTTATTGTTGCTGTATCTGTTTAATGTATTTCATTCTGCTTCAATCATTATAATGGACATCTAGAAATAACACTCATTTTAATATACTGTTGTTTATCGTACACATATACAACTAACATATTAAAATTACGTCCACGTTTATAAAAGTGATTTAATTATTTTAATCTAACACAGATAAGTAATTAACATGTCGGTATTATTTTTACATCCATTTGCTAAACTATGAGATTATACATTGAGTATAAATTGTGTGTTTCGTAATTTTCCAAGAATTAATACTTATAATCACTGCGTCAATATTTATGATTTTCATCCTGCTTTCCTATCACTACAGACACACTAGAACATATTGATATTTTGTTGTTTTTGTCGCGTGCAAGCGATTCTATAAGTCACTCCGTCGGTCGGTCGGTCGGTCGGTCGGTCTGTCCGAAACACTTTTGTACTTGGCCTTTTTGGTTAAGCTCAAAGGTCTGTTGTTAGCTGTTCTTAGCTGTTTAAGCTTTTCTTTGCGTTTTGGCCAAGATACAAAGTGTAGTATCTCTCCGGCAGATACTGCAAGCAAAGACCATATGTGGGGTGTCCCCACATATAAGACCTTGGTCAATGTAGGGAAAATTATTCATACCAATTGTCACTAATCAGCTCCCCTACAGCCCGGGGAGTTGGTCCCCATTTCCCCTTCACTCCTCACATTAAAGATCGGCATTGTGCCTAATTTGCTCTGTGGGGGAGCAAATAAATACCCTTTTTTGGCCTTTTGGACAAGATCACAGTGTAGTATCTGTCCCGGCAGATACTGCAGGCAAAGACCATATGTGTGGGCAACCTCACATATAAGACGTTGGTCAATGTAGGGGAAACCCTTCATACCAATTGTCACTATCCAACTCCCCTACTCCCCGGGGAGTTGGTCCCCATTTCCCCTTAACTCCTCACATTAAAAATCGGCTTTGTGCCTAATTTGCTCGGTGGGGGAGCAAATAAATACCATCTGTTCCGTCAGATACTGCAAGCAAAGACAATATGTGGGGGCGTCCCCACCGATAAGACCTTGGTCAGTGTAGGGGCAACCCTTCATACCAATTGCCACTATTCAGCCCCCCTACTCCCCGGAGTGTTGGTGCCCATTTTCCCTTCACTCCTCACATTAAAAATCGGTCTTGTGCCTAATTTGCTCGGTGGGGGAGCAAATAAATACCTGGCCTCTTGGCCAAGATCACAGTGTAGTATCTGTTCCGGCAGATACTGCAAGCAAAGATCATATGTGGGGGCAACCTCTTATATAAAACCTTGGTCAATGTAGGGGCAACCCTTCATACTAATTGTCACTATCCAGCTCCCCTACTCCCGGGGGAAATGGGGGCCATTTCCCCCTCACTCCTCATATTAAAAATCGGCATTGTGCCTAATTTACCCGGTGGGGGAGCAAATAAATACCCTTTTTTTAACTTTTAGCCAAGGTCAAAGTGTAGTATCTTTTCCGGCAGATACTGCAAGCAAAGTCCATATGTGGGGGAAATCCCACATATAAGACCTTGGTCAATGAAGGGGGCACCCTTCATACTAATTGTCAATATTCAGCTCCCCTACTCCCCGGAGTGTTGGTGCCCATTTCCCCTTCACTCCTCACATTAAAAATCGGCCTAGTGCCTTATTTGCTCAGTGGGGGAGAAAATAAATACCCTTTTCTTGGCCTTTTGGCCAAGATCAAAGTGTTGTATGTGTTCTTACTACATGCTGTCTTATATATGTTGGTTGGTGATATAAAATGGGGATCACTTTTCTGTATGAATTTAATGCAAAATTATCACCCATGTCACAACCAGTCAGTCTCAAAACCATTCAAGTCATTCTCCAGATCATTCAAGTTGTTTTGTAAGATTCCAGTTATTTTTTAAGAATTCAAGGCATTCTTAAGGTCATTCACTTCATCCTTAAGTTCATTAATGCCATTCTAAGTCATTTACTTGTTATTTATTTAAGTCATTTCAGTCCATTTGACGGTAATTTTAGTTTATCTTTAAGAATTTCATGTCCATCCTACATTCACACATTCATTAATTATACGAGAGCACGCAACTAATGGCTATCGGCCTTGTTGTCTATACATTCCAATCAAAATTGGAAAATCGCATAAAATAAAAGAGACATAATTATTTAAATCTGAAACAGATTAGTAACAAACATATCGGTATTATTTTTATATCTAGTAGCAAACCTATACGATTATGCATTGCCTATTTTAATCTTTGTTTCCTAACTGCCCCAGTATTATTAGTGAATCAGTCACTGACATTTAAAGTTACTGTATAATTCCAAAATATGCATCGGTAAAACTTTGTGTAACTCGTTTCTCATCTGAATAAAATGTTGTGACCATTAATAATATATACATATATGTAAGTGTATATGTTTTTGCAAACCTAATATGGAATACGTATAATACGTACTGCAATTCGAATAATTATTGTAACTAAAACTTCAATGCTAAAAAAATGAGATTCTTGAAAAAGATAAGAAAGACTAATTTAATTTACTTTCGAAACTCGTCTAATTTCATTTTATTTCATTTATTCGTAACCAGCACGGCGGTTTTATTTACTTTTTAATATTGCATAATAAAAATATGTTTTAATTTAAAGATAGTTCAGAATCATTAAACATTAATAAAAAGTTATTTATAGTCCTGAAATTTTTTTCTAATTATTCCGTACTTAACGATATACATATTTTAAACATATTTCATTTTAAAAATCCCATAAAAATATAATACATCAATATTTCTTTAACAATAATAAGAATAATGCATAAATTTAATAATACAATTTGATAAAGCTATATTAAATGATCCATTGCTTTATATATTATCTGAGGTAAATATTACCTCACAAATAAATTATTGTACTTTGAATACGTTTCAAGCTCTATTATAAAATTATTATTAAAATGATGTAACATGTCCAATTTTATACAAAATGTCAACATCGACAAATTAAAATAAATTACATTTTGAATAAAAAAGCATTACTTATATCTGTGAACTGTGTTTCCTGCGAAATATTTTTAAATGATTATGGTACAAGTTAACCTCAAAACACGTAGTCCACATACCTTTGAAAAAGTGTAATGTTCTGCTTATAGAATAATTCGAGGAAAATGTATTTTGTTTGACAGGTATTTATGACTTATAATCTTTTGAATTCGGTACATCACAACGAAGAGTATTATGTATTGATTATCAGAGCTCATGAGACTCTAAGATTGTTAAAGTTTAATTCAAATTAAATATCATTAAATGGCGAATAGGGATGACGTTAGATAATGAAATGTACGGCGATTTCTTCGTGATCTAGTTTAACGGAGAGATTTCCATATACAGTTAAAAGTTAAAATCTCTCCATAGTCATTTCTTATACAAGCTAGTCATTCCTCTTCTTATCAGGACCAATGTTAAAGAAGAATGGATGAAGAAGCTATAACCACGTAACATATAAATATCCCCGGTTATGTTACATGAGGATAGCTGCACAAGCAGATACTTTGCAACGATTATTATAGCATAAAAATTAGTGGATATACCGGATGTACTGTGAGCAAAGTGTAGTGTCTATTACGTCATTGCTCTTAGGACAATTACCATTTTTACTGCATAGAACAGAGCACCGTGTTCAGTAACTGATATCTTTCCTATAAACGTCGACATAATATCTAACTTTTGTGATATTGAGAGGCATGTGAAAAAAAGGGTGGAAAACTGAGTACCGTGTGTTCTGTGGAAGCATAAGATGAGATTTATATTAAAAGTGATTTTGTACAAATGCAATTGCAGTATCTAACTATGCATTTAAACAGCGTCATACTCCCCTTATTATTTACAAAATATTATGCAAAGGAGTCAGGTCATTGCACTGTTTCTATCAAATCTTTTTGCAGTGGCTCATTAATGAAGATTTCTCTACTTTGATCGATAACTATCGCTCGATCGCTATTATTTGATGCGAGTGATTGATTCTACTATGTAACAACAATTTACAAAGCTTCAGCCTCAACAAGTGGCTCCTTATCTGGTTATTAAAAAAGAACAAACCAGGATAGAATTGGCAAGTATAGCGCTTGTAGACTTGGTTGCATGCCAAAGATTCTATCAGGAGGTAAAAACACCCGCCGAGTTGGCTTACGCATATTTGTGGCCAAAAGTCCAAAGCCTTTTTGCCACATCAAAGTTCACATTTTTGGCTTCGGAATAATAGGAATCGCTTAAATCGTTTGTGCACGGGCCAAACCGATTGTGCTTCCACCGTGTTTATCTCTCATATGTATCCTTCATAAACAGAACAACAAAAAAAAAAGTGAAACGAAAAAAGAATCTTACTTCGTGTCAATAGCTTCAGCAATCAAGTCTTTTTCATTTTGTAAATACATATAGAAAGGAATATATCATAGCGTGTATGAGGTTGACAAGAACGTTTTTGCGGTTTCTAACTTTTAAATTCTATAGACATATCTCGGCTAAAACAACGATTTATTCATCGAATAAGCACCATCAGAATAAACACAACTTTTCCAATGGAAAACAAATGTATTTCTGTCAGTAACGTAAACATCTTGCGTTCTGGTGGCGATGAAGTCGCTGAAAACGCTTTTGATATCGTTTATGTATTTGAAGCATTTCATAATTTCGTAGCCTGATTCGTTCAAATTCTACAACGTCGATTTAGCAACATGCAGTTGGGCATTGTTATGGAGGAAAATTAGGCCGTTTTCTGTTGACTAATACTGAGTGTGTCTGCATTTAAATAATTGTAATGGATTAGATCCGCCGTAGACCACCAAAGAGTCAGCATAGCCTTCTTTTGGTGCAACTCTGGCTTCTGGACGTGTATTGGATCTTCGTTGGCGTCTGAGTATTGAGCTAAGCGTCGCCGCTTGTCGGAAAGAATCCGCTTTTATCTGTCGAAAAATGGGTCGTTCTTGTCGGGGAACGAAGGAAAGATGTCACCCTATAACAGCGTTATTTTTTTTTTTTGCTAATTGTTTAATACAGTTTGTGATGCACCCATTCATTACCTTTTTGTCTTTCCAATTTCTGTCAAGTAGCTGTAATTCGTCGTATACGTTACGTCTAATTCAGAAGAAAGTATTTGAACTGTTGGACGTGTATTAGCTTCAACTAAATGCCTTAATTGGTCGTTGTTAACATCCGATAGCCGACCACTATGATTATCGGCTTCAGGACTCAGGTCGCCGCCATGAACTATTGTTTTGTACATTCAGTAGTGGTTCTTGAGCAAAACGATCTATAACTATCGGGAGCTAATTCAACAGATTTTGGGCCTAGATTGAAATAAATAAGAATATTGTGCGAATTTAGCTTTTTCCATCTTGTATTCAACATTTTGAAAAGAAAACAATTGTAATTTAAACGATTATGTAGAGCAAATAACACTCCACAAAATAATATGAAAATTAAAATTATATTAACGAAAACTTCTTTGAAAATAGATCACTTGGAATCAAAATTAAAAATCCGTCAAGAATTTTCTTGTCTACATAATATATATATATATATATATATATATATATATATATATATATATATATATATATATATATATATGCGTGTGTGTGTGCGTGTGTGTATGTGTGTGTATACTTATTTACTATAATAATTATTAAATACCTACAGAGACTAGTGTTTCATCCTTTCGGGAATCATCAGTGTAGTGTGTCAGGATTAACACCAGTCGATTGATTCGAACCCGGCAACAGAAGCCATTTCTGTCTTCATTAGCAAAGACTTAATCAATTCAGCAACTGTTAACTATGAGAAATACTGTTGAAATTTAAACACTTATTTTTTAAATGTTTTAACAACTTTCAGAGTAATCTATTCATTATATGATGATTTGCACATAATGAGCTAGATTTACCAACATTTTTTAACTGAATGGGCTAAACGAGTTTGCTAACGGAACTGAAATAATTATTTACTATAATATGATTAAATGCCTACAGACACTAGTGCTTGATCCTTTCGGAAATCATCAGTTTAAGGTGTCACGAGTAACACCGGTCGATAGATTCAAACTAGGACGCAGAAGCCATCTCTGGCTTCATAAGCAAGGCCTTAATGCATTCGGCTACCGCTAACTTCGAGAAATACTGTTGAAATTAATGTATTTTTTAAAGATCTTACCGTCTGTCAGAGTGATCTAAACATTATATATTGAAACTATTTGATGAAATAAAGTGAGCGCTTCTGTTTATTTATTTCATTCATTTTTTTCTAATGATATGTTAGAGTGAAAACAGCAATTCGCAAAACACTTTAGTACTTTCAATTGACAGGAGCAATGGGTGGGTATCTGATAATCTGGTGCAAATTAAAACTCGACAATAGGGCAAAACATATTAATATGCATGTCATAACACTTCATATTCTCTCCTATATGATCTATTTACTTATCCAAGAACTTCGTTCGCTATTTGCTCCAAGCAACCAATAAATATTGAGCGCGGCTGCTTCTACTTATCTTTTGTCCTCGCTAAGTTCTAATGGCACACTATTCAACTCTAACCTGAGCATGCTCATTGATCGGGAGAAAACGTTAATTATACATATGAGACGTATATAAAAAGTTTTGATTTTTACAAATATGAGGTCAGAAAAGAAATGAAAATGTTTAAATTTGTAATAAACAGAAGCGCTCTATTGCCTTTTAATAATGTATATGTATATATATATATATATATGTGTGTGTGTGTAATATGAATATGCATACATATATATGTCCCTATCCATATTATATGTATATATATATAGTATATATATATAGTATATATATATATATATATATATATACTTACATGCAGGCACATATATATACGCGCACACACACACACATATATATAAATATATATATATATATATATATATATATATATATATATATATATAATTGCGTTTTCGCCACAAACAAGTTGAAATACGATTTTTATGTAGGAGGCTATTATCTGGGACATAATTGCGGAAATATTATGTTTGAAGCTAAGCAGCATAATGTCTATTTACATTACAATTGACAACTGCATGTCAGTACAGTCGATAAAGATGGAACCCGGAAGGGAATTACAAAGTCTAGCAGTTCTGAGAAGCAAACTATTAGAAGAGAAAGCTTACTGGCATCTGGTCATCTCCACTGTATAAAGAATGGGATCTTTCTGCTTGTCGAGTTTGGCGGGGATATTTAAGTTGAGGAGTACAGGAGCTTGTAGATCGTCGGAGAATCTTCGATGGGACTCCAGCCTAGCTGACAGTTCGGGACCTATCAGGATGGCGACTCTCTTTTTAACCCTGTCCATGAGTGAGAGACTAGTAGCAGATGCGCCAGCCCAAATGTGACAGCAATACCCCTTACATGTGCGAATAGTGGCCTTGTGTTTAGAGTTTTTTCAGGCATCACTTTCTGGCAAGTTAGAGAGAGTCCACCTTCGTCGCAGCAGCCGCGGATATGCTCTCAATGTATCTGTTTCAGCTTATGTTCCCTGTGAACGTTTAGTCGAGGAGTTTGAGCATAGTACTTTCAGATAATGCTTCATTAGCCATAGCTTTTAGTGGTTGAAAAGGTATTTGGTAATTAGTAAAGGAAAGAAGCTTAGTCTTATTAGCGTTGAATGTTATCATACATTTTCGTCCCCATTCCGCTGCGGACTTGAGGTCCTGCTCTAGGGTTTCCGCTATTTCATCGGATATGTGTTCATTCGTTTTCCTCTTCAATTTCCAATTTTATCTGGGATAATAGGAATAAGAAGTGTTCAAGTATCAATCCCTGAGATACACCCACATTTATATCATATTGTTTTGACGTGCATCTATCGATGACATGAATCCTTCTCTTATTTAAGAAGGATTTAATTATGCTATTTGTCCATTAATACCATATGATCTGATTTTCGTGCCATATCCTGTCAAAAGCCTTAGATATATTTAAGACTACCACCCTACCTTCGCTTTGCTTATTCTAATACGTTCAGAGATTACAGTTAGAATATCTTCAGTAGATTTATATCGTTGGTCTGACAAAAGTTTCGCAACTCTAATTTAATGGACAAGAGCTTGATTGATCATGGACCATATGATTTTAGCGAAAAGAGGAGGGGACTAGTGGGGAGATAATTTAATGGAGCAGTTCTTTCTCCAGACTTCTTCTACACTGGTATCACAGAAACAATTTTCCAGCGGTTGGGAAAGCAAGAATCATTAAGGAATATGGTGTTAAGTTTAAAGAGAACTAGAGTAATATCAGCGGATAATTTTCTTAATAGTATAGCCGGGATGAGATTATGTCCATATGATATCGAGGAGTCTAGGTGTTTTTATGTCCTATACCATAAAAAAAGATGATTTTTAGATCCTCTATGGTGGTTTCTCTCTAAAAAGGAAAATTATGGAATATGGTAGTTTGCTGAGCTTAATAGAGAATTAGAGCAAACCAGCGGTCATGCATGTTAGCTTTCTCTGTTGATGTGCAAACAAGCTCGTGATTGTTGGATAGTGCAGGAAATGTTGATCGCCCATTAATACATTATCTCTTTCCCTATTTCTTTTTACAAATACTGTTAGCTTCTATGAAATTTTGTCTGTTTTTACTGGACTTATGTAAGATAAATGTGCGGAATCTATGCTGTATTTGAGCAATGGCACCTGCGTTGGGGAGAGTACGGGTTGCTATAGAATATCCGTGGGTTAACATGTGCTTAAATTGCCACTCCGAACCATTCAGTGGCTCATTTGCTCATTGTTCTGCATGAAAGCGGAAAAATAATTCCTCATTTCCACATGCATACATGCGATCCGAGATGGATTCCTAGTAAGCCTCCTTATAATACCTTACAGTTTTGTGCACTTGCAGAAAACACGTATTCAAAGGTCTAGCATTAACGTATAAAGAAAGTAAATCTTAAGCTAAACGTTTGGTTTGCATTATTGCTGGTGACGAACAAGTTATTTTTAAAACTTTTTAATAATTACTATATATCGGGTCCAATAATAAATACGAAATCCATCTGCATTAATCAAAATATCATATATATATATATATATATATATATATATATATATATATATGACTACTTCCTTTAATCACATAAATTAATATACGAAAGTATGAATTCTTGTGTAAGCTTTAAGAATTTATACAACAGTGCTCAATACGTATGTAAAGCTAGCTAGTAAGTTATAATATATATATGGCAATTAAGCTACACAGAAAATTCCGTGTTTCATCCAGGCAAGGATTCATCAGACTTATGCGAGGAGTTGTGGTAGTCTCGCGTTTTTCTATACGCAAATTCTATGGAGTTTTTAGTTAGCCAATCAGCTTTCTAGTTTCCACTGCACCCTTCCTCTCAGCAAATGAGCAGGCACTTATAGGACAAAAGGACAGTTTACATCCGGTAAACCCTTTCCTTTGTGTGTGCTATTTTAGCGGGAGCGTAGATATCTAGGTTTTTGACCTATTTTAAACTAGGTCAAATGTGTTTTTGTGCTTCTCCGAGACAAATCAACTCCACGTTCACCTCGTGACCACTGCTACTCAGAAAGGGTGCTGATGAACGACGAGTGTCCTGCGCCGTATAACTGGGCCCCCACTACCTTGTAGGCTAACGTACTTTTAGTCAAAAGCAAAGAGTAAGGTTACGCTGCCAGAAACCTCCAGAGGAGCTTAGACACTGTAAGCTGCGGCAAACATAACCTACTGGTGTGTGGAATATGCTCTGGTCCCCAGCAACCTAAGTCGCAGTCATGGATCAAATGGCATAAAGGGTGGAGCGGGCTCCGTAAGCCGTGGTTAAGGCAACGTCTCTAGGAGAAGGAAAACCCTGATATGAAACCTGCGCCGACTGCTGTATCCAATGATGTTGACTTGCTCTTCTTTTTGGTACAATGTGGCAGTTGTTCAGAGAGTGTGATTGTCTCGGTTCAAAGTCCTTCCTCACTATAAAAAGCTTCAAGTACAGGCATCACTTGATATGTACTGGAATACACATTTTACCATCAGTGTGTATCTCGATAACAAGAATGCTGGCTGTGGCCTAAAACGGCAAAGCGAGAGTCAATGAGGACTGATGCAGATATGGGCGTCAATGGAAATAAAGGCTCTGGAACATCCAAGGTCTGGTCCGACAGGTGTTCAGGGCAGCACAGCCTGGACCCTGTCATCAGTAGTTATGTAGAAGGTTCATAGAAGGGGCCGTTCGGCATGTGCTGCTAGTGGCGCTCATGTCTGTCTCATTTGAGCCAGATATTTATTAAGTAATGGCAATACTCGAGATTAATTTTCTATTATTGTTAATTTTAAAGTTATTTTGTATCGCTATCCTAGAGTAAAGTCTATTCTGTGAACGCAGTTGTTCGCTATTTCTCTCCTAGTTTAATAGATCTTGGGGTTCTTTACAGTATAGGATAGCTAAAGTTTCGTGAAGGCATAATCTACATGGATCATCTAGATCTCTACATGTGTTTTCTTGTCTTACTATTTCCCACTCGACTACCGGCGAAAGTCCGCTTTCTTTGAGTTCCCAGTATTTATTATCTAGAGTTCTTTCCTTCGGCGTTTTTATTTTACTTTTGAATGTACTTTTGTGGTCATAATATCGTATTTTGTAACCAAAGGAAGTCATATCTACGCAATATTTCGTGTTATTCGGGTTTTCTTTCGCCAATATTGTGGCCTGGTAAACTATGCTTTTTGGTTAGATATTTATTTTGCAGTCGGCAAAGTGTGCGGTCTCTACAGTTGCATTCATCTTGTTCGTTACTAGTATTTTAATTTCTAGTATGGTTGTCGATGTCCGGAGTTCGTTTATTATTATTATTATTATTATTATTATTATTATTATTCTTATTATTATTATTATTATTATTATTATTGTTATTATTATTATTATTATTATTATTGTTGTTGTTATTATTATTATTATGGCTAGGGAAAGTAATGAGAAAGCGTTTGAAGTATCTAAGGAAGATGAGAGCATTGACTCTGAGTCAATGGAGCCAGTGAAAGAAGCAGATGTATGGAGAAGTGGTGATGAAGTTCGAACTTTGACTTCTGTAGAAAAAGAAGTACTTCAGAAGTTAAGAGAGGTTCTTCTTAGAGAGGATATCATAGAGATTTCAAGTATGAATAGTAGTGATAGGCGGAAGGTGAAAAACGAGGTAAAAATAATTCAAGGAGGAATTCACAATATCATAAGAAAGAAAATATCGATTACGGAACTTAACAGGCTCCTATATGCAGCGTCATACGTTATTGCGTATTGTCTTGGCTTATTACAGAAGAAAAAAGGAAAAAATGAAGGATAGACGGCCACACTGGCAGAGGGGCCTTGAAGAAAGTATTAAACGGTGGCGGAAAGACATTGCTAGAATCGAAGAAATAAGAACAGGAGTTGAACTAGTACAGAAAGCTAAGGACGAGCTTGAAAGGAGGTATAGATTGCTGGAAAAGGGAACGATGAACGTTCTAACAATGTTGAAAGAGAAGGTCTACACTGGTGGTATGAAAATTAGGAACTTTGTTGGAAAAAGTGTTGCATTTCGGCATAACAACCTTTACTAGAACAATCAGTCTCAGCTGTACAAAGAATTAAATGGTAGTAAACAGGCGGGAAATAACAACACTCCAAATGAAAAAGATGCAAGGGAGTTCTGGAGTGGGATTTGGTACATTGAAGGGCGATATAATGAGAAGGCTAGCTGGTTGGGAGAGGTCAGAGAAAGGCAATCAGAAATGCAGCAGATGAAGAACGTTGAGATAACCATCGATGACGTTAAACTTAGCATACGAAGAATGACAAACAGGAAAGCACCTGGTCCAGATGGAGTGATGAGCTTCTGGTTTAAACAGGTCCCATGCTTTTATCCACCTATAGCTGCTGCCTTGCGAAGAGTTGTAGAGTCGGGAGATGTCCCTAATTGGCTTGTGAAAGGAAGAACAACACTGATTAGAAAATATCCTGCAAAAGGAATATATGCCAATAATAGTAGACCAATTACATGTCTGCCATTGATGTGGAAACTGTTGACTGGAATATTTGCGGGGAAAATTTATGAACATCTTGAGAGTAATGATGTTTTTTCCTGACGACCCAAAGGGGTGCTGGAAAGGCTCGAGAGGTACTAAAGAGCAATTACTAATTGATAAAGCAATAATGCAGGATGCGAAGAAGAAGAAGAAGAGAAATCTGAGCGTAGCATGGATCGATTACAGAAAGGCTTATGACATGGTTCCTCATTCATGGATACGTGAAATACTATTGATGATGAAGGTTGCTGAGAATGTGGTAGGGCTTTTGGAGACAAGTATGACTCAATGGAAAAGGTGCTGACAGCAAACAGAGAGGAGATGGGGCATGTTGGCATTAAACGTGGGATATTTCAAGGAGATTCGTTATCGCCACTTCTGTTTGTAATGATAATGATGCCACTGAGCATCCTCTTGAAGAGAGAAAAACTGGGGTATAACGTTAGATCTTGTGACAGACGCCTCAACAATCTACTGTTTATAAATGGTTTGAAAATATTCGGTAGAAATGAAAAGGAAATAGAGAGACTGGTAGAACTTGTGCGACATATTCAGGAGACATTGAGATGGAGTTTGTGATTAGTAAATGTGCGGTGCTTGTGATGAAAAGAGGAGTAAAGGTTCATTCGAATAGAATAGTGCTGCCAAATGAAGAAATCATGAAAGAAATAGAAGATACACGATATAAGTCTTTAGGAGTGCTGGAAGGTATAGGAATCATGAACAGAGAACTGAAAGAAAAAGTCAGGAAGGAGTATCTTAGAAGAGTGAAACTAATTGTAAAGTCGAAACTGTATGGAGGAAATCTATTGAAAGCAGTAAATGCATGCGCAGTCAAGTTTTGAGATACAGTGCGGGAATTTTAGAATGATCTGACAAGGATTTGCATGCTATGGATATCAAAACAAGAAAAGTTTTAGCCATGTTTTGTATATTTCACATTCGAAGTAGCGTAGCAAGGCTGCATCAAAAGAGGAAATATGGTGAGAGAGCATTGAAAAGTGTAAAAGATTGTGTTAGAACCGAGGAGATGATTGTGTTAGAACCGAAGGAGCATGTTGTTAGAAGTGGTTAGTGGATGCTTAAGGTTGTGGCCAATGTAGTGGAGGTATGTGAGACCAAGTCTGATTATGTGAAACGTATGGATAGAGAAAGGGAAGAGAAACTGGCTAGAAAGAAAATGCATGGAAGGTTCTTCCAGGATATAGCAGGTGTCTGATGAAAGATCATGGCAATGGCTTAGAGCTGGGTATCTGGCTGAGAGTACTGAAGCTTTTGTTTGCGCAGCACAAGAGAATGCATTAGGAACACGATTGTTCAAAAAAGTGGTTCTAGGAGAGGAAATTGCTGCAGAATGCCGGATTTGCGGAAATACCTCAGAATCAATTGCGCATCTTGCAGCAGGGTGTAGTGGACTGGCCCAGAGAGAGTACCACAAAAGACACGATCGCATGGGACTCCGGATATATTGGGAGGTGTGTAAGAGGGTTGGGGTAAAGTGTGCTGGAAAATGGTTTGAGGAGGTGCCTGATGAAGTGAGAACAAGTGGGGATAGCAAGGTAGAGGTATGGTGGGACAAAAGTTTAATAAAGACCAAGCAATTGCAACATAATTGTCCGGATTTGGTCGTCATTGACAAGGTTTCCAAAAACTGGCAGATTGTAGACTTCTCAGTACGCTAAGGCAGGACTGTGAGAGAGAAGGAGAATGAGAAGTGGGGCTATTATGCTCCATTGGTCTTGGAGATTAGGCGTATACACGGGGTTAAAACACAAATAATCCCGGTCGTAGTTGGTGCACTAGAAGTAGTATAAAGTCGACTGGAAGGACAATTGAAAAAACTACAAATCCCCGATGTTTTAGGTGGCCTTCAAACCTCGGCAATTATAGGTACCGCCAATTTCCTTAGGAAAACCTTTTATCTTTGAACTCCTGGTTTGAAGCCGGGATTAAAGGAAATCCTCTGGAAATGAATCCCATCCCTTTCAATATATATATATATATATATATATATATATATATATATATATATATATATATATATATATATATATATTAACATAACTAGCCCATCGTTAATTTATATACAATCAGTACGTGTGTTTAATATGTACGTTGTTCTATATTGCAGACTCTGTGAATCAATGTAGTGTTGTGTGTCGATTGTTGAATTTACTATTTACTGAAGTGCAATGCTCTGAAATAATAATACATGCACTTGATTTCACCCTTGCCGCTCGTCTGTCATTGTTGATCGCAGGAAGAGACAGAAATCTAAATGTTTAATATCGATAGACTTTCGGCATATATCTTACTTAATATTTTAATGAATAAATTACCAATTTTCTCGGAAGAAAACTGATACTTTATCAGGTATAAGTATTAGACCAAAACAAATAAAACGTAATATTTTGTATAATGAATAATAATCTGTCTTTGAGTAAAGTCGTATTTACTTCTAAATTATTATTATGACACTAGCAAAACCTGTGGAACTTCCACAGCGGATTCCTTCATATATAATATATTGACGTTGGTATTCTTTAGATTATCAGCATAAATGGAGAGGCTCTGATGATTTCGTAACACTTTTGTTAAAACGGCAAATAGATTATCTGAGCTAGCAATGTAAATTATATATGCAAGCACCCATGTTTGCCCAGCTGGGCAAACTTGAGTCCTTGTACCGGAAGAAGATCCAGTAAATAAAACGTTGTTTAGTAAATCGTTATTTTTTTTGCATTTTTTTTTTTTGCATTTCCATCCACCAAACATGGACATAAATATCACTAAAACATCCGCTGGGTCATAAGCTTCATTTTGAACCGTCTGCCTGCCTGTCTCTGTCTTTCTCTCTCACTGTCTTTCTCTCCCACTAACACACTCACACACTGACTCATACACTCACTCACACACTCACTCACTCACACGTACAAACACATGCACGCAGTATATCGAACTTACTAAGGGAGATAATAACTTCCGTTGAATACCAGATTAGTATTCAGTAAAAAAAAAACGTTGTTTGGTAAATCGCTTTTTTGCATTTTTTTTGCATTTCCATGCACAAAACATGGACATAAATATCACTAAAACATCCGCTGGGTTATAAGCTTCACTCCAGTACCTAACGTGCCTGAGTGGATTGTCTGTAAGCTGAGACAAACCGCGTCACACTCACAGACAGTACGGAAATGTATAATAGGATACACACACACATATATATATATATAATACGTAAAAAAAAAATCAGTTATAATCGAAATCAAAACAAAAACTTGGTAAAATTATTCCTAAAAATAATGGATAACTTAAGTACCATAAGTTATAATCGAAAACGAAAACAAAACTTATAAAGAATTCGTGGTAAAATTATTCCAGAAATTGAAAGTCATAATAATTAAACGACAGCCACTTGAAAGAAAAAAGATGTAAGCGTGACACACAAAATAGCACACACACATACTATCGTATTCATATATAGTAGATTATTATTAGACATATGTTTAGATTGAGTATTATTTCGTATCGTTTTACTTAATAAAGAAAACAAGACGTTTCAATGATTGTTGCGAAAAATAAATATAACTAAATTTCATTAAAAAAATAGGAATCTGTGTAGCAAATTTGAGAAATACTTGAAAGTGGGAATGACGAATTGGGAAGAGCATATTTTACGGATTAAAGTCTCACCGCTTTGCGAGGATAAAGACGAATATATCTTTCGGGGCGACGCTTGGTAAACATAGTCACACTATTGGCCTTCTCGGAATTGATTAGAAAAAATGACGTCTATTGTAGTTAGCTGATTTTTAAGCCAAGTGATATTCTGTTCCACATACGAGAGGCTTTTCGAAATGAAAGTTGTGCGTAGAAGAATCGTTTTGTTTTAGGTAGACTGAGGAAAATTAAAGACCATATAGTGTCTATACTAGACGAGATTTGAAATATTTTACAGGTGAAAAACAGTGAGTAAGAACCTATAAAGAATAGAATAGAGCATCTACAACTTCGATTTCAAAGTAATTTTTGCATTATCAAGACATCTCTGGGCGTATTTGCGTTTATATTAGTAAAAAGGTTTGTTTTCAGAGTGTCTAATCAGACATGTTCCCAAATCATGGTTAGCGTCGTGATATCATCAAATAAAATTCTTACAGCACCATGAATGTGTATTATTTTTATCAATACGCATATTAAACCTCTTTGTTTTTGTGTTTCAAATTATATATTTTAATCAGTCTTCGTCTATGTTTCTCATTATTATTATTGAACTTATTGAATCGATTGTAAAACTTGAAAAAAGGTAAACAATTAAAAATATAACCCCGGATTTTATCTCTGAAAACATTAATCCAGTATTTGCCAGTACGGGTTGGGCAATTACACAGTTTCTATTAATTTGTTATTGTCGCATCCAATACTAAATTCATATTCAACTTCCGGAACACTATCACTTACAATTAATGTATTTTCAATATTCAAAGTTAACTATTCGAGGAACGTTGCTACATATTATTTACCTAATTAAGGCGATCTAAGTTGTCGATATGGATTCACATTGGATTGTGTACAGCGAAAACGGGAATTTCTTAAAGAGGAGAGATATATAACGTGTAAATCAGTGTCTTTTAAAACAGCGTCTTACACATAATTTCCAATGAGGTCGCAATCAGACCAGTGATAAAAGCGGATGTTTTTTTTTCTTTAAAGTATAGCAGAAACCTAAATCATTCAACCTTTCAATTGACGTTATTGTAGTAAAAACACGATGCATGTAGCATTTTAACATGTAGTCGACGTTTAACACGAAAGTATCGCAATAGTAGAAAAACAATACAATCGGACTCAACATGAGTTTTATTTTAAAAAATACATTTATTTATGGTACTTTGCAAACTACGGCCTCATATTAGGTTTATACGTAAGATTATTCGCCATGTTGTGAACAAAATTGTCAACATATTTTTCTTCCCTCGCATCGACATGTTAGTTCCACACTAGTCTTTGCAATGTGTAATTTTCAAAACTCTTTTTCCCAGCATGTGCTTCGACTAGCTTTTGCCACCCACATGGTTTCAAATCCCTATTCGCTTTGTTCTCTTCTCTTCCTTCACTATAACCTCAACTCTCGCTATGGTGTTGTCATTTGCATACATGAGCTGGTCTAGTTGCTAAATACTTCCGCGGCTTTCTTTCCTACTTCCTATAGAAAAAATGTTTACAGGAATGCATTGAAATCTGTGTCGAGGTGATAAAAGATAGCATGGAAAAACACAAATATATAACGTTGCTAGAGATGCCACATGAACTGGCACCGGCCAAGTATGATCGAATAAATGATTGCGAGCATCAATTAAATCTTGTAAGGTCTTTATCGCTGGGAGTAACATAATCTTTAATATACGCATGGACTCGATAACTTACGTATATTTATATGAAATCTACATCTGCGTTCCCTGTTTAAAAAGATGTGTCCTCTATAATATCAGACATGACGAAATGGTCAATTGTATGTATAGTCCGTTTTATACCATCGAAAAAGGTCCAGCAAAAACCGAATAGCCAGCTGTGGTTCTCTGCAGAATATGCTGCTTCCATTGCGCACAGAAATCAAATTTTCCATTACTTCCATCATAATAGATGTATTGGGACTAAAGCCGCCTTCAGGACTGTCAGCAACTACTGTTAAAAAGTAATAAAGGACGCAAGAAACCTGTATGCTCAGGCAGTTAAGTCCAAAGTATCTGGGCAGCGGCTTGGTTCTCACCAGTTTTGGCTAATAGCAAACAGGATTCTGAACAGAAGCATGTGCTCTATCGTAACTATCATCAGTACATCAATAGACCTGAGGTAATCTCGTCAGCATCAGACAAAGCCAAACTCTTTGCCACGAATTTTGCAGCTAATTCTCTCCTTTGCAACCAAGGCCACCAATCCCCAATATGTCCGCCTGTATCAGAACACACACTATATGATATGCAAATATCTGTACGTGATGTTGCCAAGCTAATCAAAAACTTGATTCCAGTAAAGCAACCGACGCTGATAGTTTCAAATAATATTACTCCGAAAACTTAAACCTGGATAGCACCCATACTTACAAAACTGTTTAAACGCTGTCTTAAAGAGAATTGCTTCTCATCACCTTGGAAAATCTCATCACTGGCCCGGTATTTAAGAATTCAGGTGATCGTTCATGTCCCTCTCAGTACAGGGCAATAAGTCCCATGTGCGTCATGAGTAAGTTACTGGAATCTGTGTTAAATAATCAATCATCTCAGCAAAAACAACCTTCTTAGAAACACACAATATGGTTTCCGTTCTGCTAGATCTACAAAAGATGTGCTTACAGTTATATCTCATAGGATTAGCGAACCTCTTGACAGAGGATACCTTTCTAGGGCGATTGCTGTTGACATATCAAAGCCCTTATAAAGAGTATGGCATAAAGGTTTACTTCACAAGATCTCCAGCTACGGTATAGCTGGAAATGTCTTAAATCATTTATTAAATCTTTTTCTCTTATACGTTAATAAGAGTAGTTGTTGATAGGCAGAAATCAGAATCTCACAGTATTAATGCGGCAGTTCCAAAGGGGTCCATCCTGGGCCCAAATCTCCTCCTGATCTATATTAATCATCTTCCAAATCACATCCTTACATCATTAGTAGACATTTATGCTGATGATACTACCATCTATGATAGTACATCTAAGACCGTAAACGACAAAGTTCTCTCCGATTCTATCTCCTCTGATCTTGAGCAAGTTGTACTATGGGGAAAGAGGTGGCGTGTTACTTTTAATGCATCTAAACCCAGCATTTATCTTTGCATCATCAACGCTCTGATCTCCATCTGGCATCATCTGAAAGGAATGGCTCGCATCCTCAGGAGGCCTCACGTTTTGACAAGCTTCTGGGCGTGACCTTTACTTCTGATCTGAAATGGAACACATACATTAAATCCGTTGCCAAGATCGCTGGAAAAATGGTGGTATCCTTCTTTCAGTCCAGAAGATATCTCACTGTTGATGCAATTCTTAATCTATATAAGAGCCAGTTACGTTCAAGGATGGAGTACTGTTGCCACATTTGGGCAGGAGTCTCTAGAAATGACATGTCCTGCCTTGATTGAGTTCAAAATAGACTTCGTAGCCTCGTAGGGGATGTCCTTTTCTCTTCTCTGCAACCTCTTTATTACAGAAGAGATGTTGCGAGTTTGTCTCTGCTTTATCGTTATTTTCATGGCAAGCGCCCGACTGGGCCCCATTCTATGGTCCCCCTCGCTAAACCTTCACAAGAAACACCCGTCTAGCAGGAAACACTCAATGATTTCCCTCACTCTTTATCCGTTCTTAAACCTAAACGTAGCTTCCATGAACAAAGCTTTTTTCTTAGAACTGCACCCCTATGGAATTGTCTTCCATTTTCCTGCTTTCCAGCCGACTACAATAGGGTTGTCTTCAAGTTAAACGTAAACAAATTTTTGATGAGCTGTTCCATATAAGTTAATAAATTAACCGAATTTCCATTACTAACCAGTAGGATACTGTCCAATTGTCTACTTTACACTCTTCATCCCTTATCCTTGAGTGGTCTCTTGGCCTTGATAAGTGGTGATGCCTAGGTAAAAAAATGACCTCTGGCGAACACAGGTCGATGTTTTTTTTTACAATATTGAAAGTTCCTCCAATTGGACCATACAAGTTGACGACGGTCTCTAGAGTCAATATGATCGGCTGTCTACATCGCGTTGTTGCGGCGACTTCGCTGTCCAGAGAATATTTCATTCGCGCTGCATGGTTGCGGCTCGTCCACTGCTAAAACTATCGCTCGTTCACGTTGCATTAGTGCGGCAGCCCTGATGTCAAATAGATCGCGCGTCCACGTTTCATTGTTGTAGTGCCTATGCTGTAGAAAATATCGCCGTAGTAGGAACTTCATCAAACAATCATTATAAAAGAAATAAAATACAAATATGTCTGTACCAACATATATGTATTGTATAGATAATTAACGTTGAAATGTAAACACGTTGTATATTTTTTCCGTTTACAAAAGAAAAATAAAAAGAACTTATGTGTTGCTTCGATTCTTTTCGACAGGGCAAACTTCTTTAGGGTAATTTCTTATTTTTTTAGCGATGAGAAAATTGTCATTTATTTTGCTAACTCTTGAAGTGAATTGGTGTTTAAATACTTTTATTCTCCCTTCATGAATACGGCGGCAAAGATTTTTCTCATGTATTCGCTACTAAGTTTTCTAAAAGAACGTGTTTATTTGATAGATTTTCACTCAGACTTTCCAATTGGATTTCTTATAGTTACAATCCTTCTTCTGGACAAAATTAGTTAGCATAACATGTTGTATATTCCTAGGATCGATTTTTATCTTAGATGCTCATAGTTTAGTCAAATAGCCAATTCTGTCATTACACTGCTTAACCCTTTTTCCCCTTTCCTAACTTTCAAAATTAAAAATAGGTGTACAGATGATTTGTGTATTGCTAGGATAGCTCGGAATTGGACATGTTATTTTTTTTTTAATTTAAAAGCTTTAGTAATTGGTGAAAACTTATTTGGAGAGTCGTATATTATTAGAATAAACTAAATACTGATGTATAAATCAAATATATGTGCATGTCAATTGGATGGGGCTAAGTTCCTATTTACGAGGGGCGTGCAATAAGTAATGCCCCTCACCGACTTCCAGTTGTCTGATCTAGCTGAAATTTTGCATGCGCAATGATTTATATCTCTACGGCTTATGAGACAAATTACAGCTCTGAACTAATTGTGGTTTCTGTTTTACAGGTGTTTGAACTGAGTCAGGTGTGAAAGGGAGCCTGTTGAATGTCGAGCAGTAATTCGGTTTTGTATATGAAAGGACGCACACCACAGGAGACTTTTGATGAAATGAAAGAAACTTATGGTGATAATGCCCCATTATATGACCTTGAAAAATGCTGGCATCTAGAATTCAAATATGGCCGGAAGTCTGTGGAAACAGCTCCCAGACCTGGTCGCCCTCCTTGTGCCATTGATGAGGCATCTGTCCGTCAAGTTAAGGCTGCCATTTTGGAAGATCGACGCATTACTATTCGCCAAATAGCCTAAGATATCAAGATTAGTACAGGGTCTGTGGAAACTATCATTCGTGGCCATTTGAATATGCGGAAGGTGTCTGTCAGATGGATTCAAAGGTTGCTTACACGATTCCAGAAGCTAGAACGCGTCGAGTGCTCGAGGATGAATTTGGAGATGTGCTAAGAAGATGAGTCGACGTTTTTCAAAAGACTGATTACACAGGATGAAACCTGGGTCCATTACTATTTTCCAGAGACCACAGTCTAGGCAATGCAGTGGAAGCACTTGGACTCACCACCTCCAAAGAAGGCAAGGGGCAGCCCTCCGTTGGCAAGGTCATGCTCACAATCTTCTGGAACCAGGACGGAGTAGTAATGACAGATTTCCTGGCAAAGGGTACCACAATTACAGGAGCCTATTATGCTTCGCTCTTGAGGAAATTAAGGGAAGCTATCAAAATCAAGAGGCGGGGCAAGATCAGCAAAGCTACTCTCCTCGTGCAGTACAGCGCTCCGGTCCACACCTCGCATGTCGGCAGATTAGAAGCACGGGCGTGTGTTTATGAAATCCTCACTCATCCCCCCTACTCTCCGACCTTGCACCTTCTGACTTTCACCTCTTCTCAGCCATGAAGTTGTTTTGTAAAGGAAAGCGTTTCCCAAATGATGCAGATTTGATTTCTGAAGTCACGTCGTGGTTGGGGGACCAGTCTTTCTACAAAAACGGTCTCCAGAATTGCATCAAACCATAAGAGAAATGCATAAATCTGGGTGGTTTCTATGTAGAGAAAGACTAACTGTGCCGAGTTTCGTTGCTCTACTGCTTTGGGAAGTGGGTATGGGGCATTGCTTATTGCATGGCTCTCGTACAACCGAATAAGCGCATGAAAGTATTTCCCCTAAACGATTGTATAAGCGATTCATTATACTGAATCTTTTGTCTTTGATATTAAAGACAGTAATAACCGTAAGCAAAAATCCCGACGGAATACTTTTTAATCCACCGGGGGCGGGGTTAGCACTTATTTTGCTCAGACCTACCAACGAGGCACGGTCAATTTTGTCTCTGAACTACTCCGCCACTTTTAACTGATCAGCCAAACCTGTCAGTATCTGTGTAAAAAACTAATTTTGGGCAATCCGATCATCCAAGTCACTGATCAACCGTCGACTTTTTTTTTTTACTATTTCTCTTATTTAATCATAATTGTACCCCTTTGCGCAAATGAAATATGACTGACAAAACAAAAGAAAAAAATCAAAAGTGAAGAAGAAAAAAAAAAAGGAAGGACATTACTGAGCGACTTGTGCAATTTTTTTTTCACTTTCTCTGCGTTTTTCATTTCGGCTAAGATGGTTGTTTCTCCCTTTGTTTTGCTATAAAGTCTCGCAAAACAAGTAAACAGGAAAGCAATTCAATTCAGTTTGTTTTTTTTAGTTTACAGAAAAAGCAGTTATTCATAGTACTTTCCTACCTACGCTTGCATTTCGTTACAAGTCACTCCGTCCTTAATATGCTAACTAAAGCTTTACCGTGCTGAACACGTGTTATTATTTCTCATGTCTTGAAACGCCTACTAAAGTCCATTTGCCTCCACGCGGATTTTTCAAATCTCTCTTGCCGACATGTGCTTCACCTCGCTCTCACGACCGCTGTCTCCAAATCTCTCTGCAGTTTTTCTTCGATCTCTCTCTCTTTCTCTGTCTCTGTCTCTGTCTCTGTCTCTGTCTCTCTCTCTCTCTCTCTCTCGTTGCGGTGATGTCAACTCGCGCAACAGTGTGGTCATTTGCATGCATGAGCTGCCGTTGTTGCTACATATAGCTCCGTGGCTTTATAAGTTACATTCTCTAGGCAGTTTAAATCCACTAAATATCACAATGAAATTAGAATCTATTTCTATTAAGCGACATGTATACCACGACCTTGTGTACATTGAATTAAAATTTTGGGATCACAACCGATAGATACATCTTACAAATAAATAGATAATAATGTTAACATGTTTCTTATATTGTTGCCTAAAATATGCGTTCCTTAATTCATAATAATACATTTTATAGTTTACTAATTTATAAAAAAAAGTATCCCTACTATTCCAGCTAATATGCACGCACCGATTAAACTTAATAATCATAAACATAATGTGGTATATTTTGGATAATGAGAGAGTGTAACAGATCAAAGCTAAATATTTCACCGTTTAAGGAAACTAGTTTTGTCTGATAAAGAGACTCTGGAATGACTTCATTTCTGTACGCTTGTATTCTAAGGATCATGTAGAAATGTAGAATACGGGCAGGTAAACTAGATGTTCGACTTATTTGCAAGTTTCCTTTAGTTTTCGTAAAGCGATACTCTTATGACTTTTTAGGTATAAGTTGTTGTAGCAAATCTACATATATGGCCGTAGTCTCATATATAATTGCTACATATTATGTCTTTTGAAAAAGTTTGTAGTCCTTGATTGTATCTTCTTGTATCATTTTTCTTAAGATTACTAATTTATATTATTACGCGGACGCAGACAACCTACCATAATAGTTTTTGTTAGCCACTGCTTCAATATAGTGAAATTCTTCAGCTAAAATCTTAATGAATTTATGGTATTCAATAATATTAATGATAGTATTACTGGTGTATATCAATGTTTTGACATAATTGACTCATTAAAGCAATTAGTTTCCCAGACATATCTTTATCTCTTTATTTAACAGTTGAGCCATTAGATCGAACACGTGGAGCCAATATATGCTCTCATAATGTTAAACTCAGTACATCTATGGATCTGAATATATATATATATATATATATATATATATATTTATATATATACGTATATATATATATATATAGCTACTTCACTTAATATACGAAAGTATACATTTCTGCGTAAACTTACAGTATTTACTTCAACAGTGCTCAATACGTAGGTAGAGCTAGGTAGTAAGTTATAAAAACTCAATAGACGACGCGTATATAAAAACGCGAGACAACGCGGAATATTTTGTGTAGCTTAATCGTCATATATATTTTATAACTTACTACATACATATATATATTTATAAGCATATATATATATATATATATATATATATATATATATATTTACATATCTAATAATATATTTATTTTGACCTACTGATACTAGTGTTTCATAATTACGCATTCCTCAATGTAAGAGGGAATAATTCCTGCCGGTATGGGAGTTTCTAATCCAGCCATAATTTCTAGCCCTTGATATCATGCGATCAGCTTTAACCGCAGGGGTACTAAACAAATCCAAGATGGATGAAAGGAATTATTAACAAAAAAGAAACCCCAAAAAACGCCTATATTCGAAATTCCAGAGTGTTCGAACGAACGGATATCGTAAAGGTTGCATAAACGTTTGCTGATGGTCTCTTATTTATATTCCCATACAATCCTTATTCTTTAGTATTCTTAAAATTATCGATCAAAGTAAAAGTAACAATGAGACGGATCATTGGTACCGTCGGTTTCAAGCCCGATAATAAGGCCCGTTTAAGGTATCCTTATCCAGCTCTCTTCAGCCAATATTCGTCTATTTTATAACCGGAAGTGTGAAGTATATATACCTCGCGAGTTCACGTTTAAATATCGTTTTGTTAAATCCCCCACTTTTTTTTTATCGGATGATGTAATACCTAATTTTAAACTTTGAATCATTTAAATTTAAGATCTAATTTCGAAAAAAAAATTCCTTATATATATATATATATATATATATATATATATATATATATATATATATATATATATATATATATATATATATATATATATACATGATTACTTCATTTAATCAAAGAAATTAATATAAGACATGATTTGGTGCGTAAATTTTCAGTATTTATTTAAACAGTGCTTAATACAAACGTAGAGCTATGTAGTAAGTTATGAAAATATATATGCCAATGCAGCTACACAGAATATTCTGCGTTTCATGCCCGTGAGAATTCGTAAGATTAGCCTGACGAATTCTTAGGAGAATGAAACACGTATTTTTTTATTTAATTTTTTACACCGGACTTTTCCAGCATATAAGTAGTATTCTGATTATTAAGCAATACACTTTTCTATGACTATTTTTAAAAGAAAATAAAGTGGAGATAATCCACGTGCATAAACACAAAATTATTTTATAAAAAATATAGTTGCGAAATTATTTTGTTTAAATATTTTCAGTTTACCTACGTTATTTTGGAAATATTTGTGTTTTACTATAAATATTTTTTATAGAAAATATAGTTGGGAAATTATTAAAACAAAATCTTATCGTGTACTTACGTTAGTAGTGACCTATTTGCGTTTTAAACTGAATATCGCATTTAAATTTTCCGCAAATATGTAGTCTTTCGTATATTTAGCAATATAATTTTTTATGTCTATTTTTCTTTTCAAATACCCTGAGGATAATCTACCTGCATAAGGAAAAACTTATTTTATACAAACTATAATTGCGAAACTATTTTTATGAACATTTTTTATCGTTATTAGTGACCTATTTGCGCCATAAAAAAGAATATCGAATTCTTTCAAATATTACAAAATATAATTCTGTATGTAATTTTGATTTTTTATCAAAATTATTTCATAGAAACTACAGTTGCGAAATTATTTTTTTAAAGATCTATTTGTTTTACCTACGTATTTGTTAACTATTTGAATTTTAAAAACCTAGTATTTCATAAAAGTTTTCTGGCAAGGTAGTTTCCGACGACGCTACTGTTTTGGCTTTGGTTTTAGTTGGCTATATGATGAGAGTTCCCTTTTTTTTTACTGTTTCTCTTATTGTATTTTTTTATCTGACGCACACCCTCTTACTTAAAGAGAATATTCAACACGGATATCTCGTTTGATGTAAACATATTTTTTTCTACATTTTTACATGAACAATATTCCTATATTATAAATGCTTCAAAAACTTTATAGAGGTAAATTTAATCACATTTTAATTGAAAATGTAATCATGTGATTATTACATTTTAAGGGGGAAGACCAATTGCATCTGCTACTAGTCTCTCGCTCCTAGACAAAATTAAAAAAAGTCGCAAATCTGATAGGCCCTGAACAGGCATCTAAGCTTCAGCCTCTGTCCCATCGACGAAACGTTGCATCCCTCTGCCTGTTCTACAAGTATTTTAATGGTTAATCCTCTGACGAACTGCACACACTTGTGCCCCCACGACATAGACACCCTCGACAAACCCGAAAGGCAGCTAAATCCCACCCCCACACAGTAGAGATCCCTAGATGTTAAAGATCTTTCTACTCCAGTAGTTTTTTCTCCAGAACCGCTAGACTCATCAGGTAGTTGCCTGTTTAGCCACACTGATCAGCTGTGATACAGCGAAACAATACTGCATGTTGCTGAGTATATATATATATATATATATATATATATATATATGTGTGTGTGTGTGTGTGTGTGTGAAATGCTAACGATTTTTCCGTCTAGAGACAGCATAAAAACAAATGCGACCCATCCTATGATATTTTCTTTTACTCACCATTACCACAAAACGGTATAACCTGGCTTCCTAAATAACAACGTTATTTTTCCATCGCGGTGTTTTTATTATTATTTTAACACGATGTTCTTCAGCATATGTTGTCGCTAATCTATTTACACTTACAGACGCTCCTCGGATACTAATTGCATTTTTTTAAAAAATGGAAAATCAATAACATCAAATATGACAACTTACTGGAAGTCACTTGAATAAAGATTGTTTGATTTTTTGGCATAAATAAGTAGAAACATTTTTTCGCTTCTTACATGTTAGTGCATAGAAGTCATCGTGCTGAAAATAACGTTTTTATTTTGAAGCTATAATCTGTACTTTTATCAAGCATTTTCATAAACATAAATTAATTCTTTTTTTACTCAATACACAACTGAATCAATAATTTTCATTTTGGGGGGAAGGTTTTATTCGTAACTTAGCAACAAAAAGAAAATAAAAACATAATGACTCATTGTCGAAGCTTTTCCCTTCCTTGAATAACACCAGAAAATATGGTTTTAGGGTTGCTAAATTTCTTTTAGATATGTGTTTCCTATTAGCTTGGCTTTATTTCTTCAATTACAGAAAATTTTATACACAGAAATAGATAAATGTATCCGTCAATAAATTTTGGGTTAAACTTTATCTCATTTGCGTTTTTTTTTTTATATTTACCTCGTGCGTATTTCTTACTTGCATGGCCTACAAATTCGGCTGTGCACGTTTTTATCAAAACTTTATTACTGCAGTCTATAATGATTCATTCTTCACGGCAAAACCATCAAATACAATGGTTTGAGCGTCGTTTAAAACATGCCTTTATAAAAGATTTTTTATTTATTACGTTCTTTTTTTAATCATTGGGAAAAGTTTATGCACGCATGGAAACTTTTTAAAAATTAATCTATATTTCTGTTTAATGTTTCACAATTGCCTATTACAATTCTTGGCAAATACGTTTATTGTTTACATTTGTTTGTAGCGGAATGGGACCATATTCATTTACGTTTATCTGCGTGCTTTCATTGGTTGGGATATCATTTATTAACTCATCAATATTACATGAAATAAACCAAAACAAACCGAAGTGATCTACGATCTTTTTAGACTTTGTATCATACTTTAATCAAGAAGCGTTTGTACACGGGTAATGCTAGTATATATATATATATATATATATATATATATATATATATATATATATATATGAGATGAGGTAAGTATCATAAAACAATTGCAACTACTGTTATGATCTTTCTGAATGTATGTAATAATGTTCATATCATTTCAAAGTAAATCAGTGGTTAATGCTCTGATGACAAGGGCGCAAAATATTTACAAATTGACAGTAAGTGTACGAAAGTTTCTGTCCTACAAAACAGTGCTGTCAAGAATTGAACATTTCTACATCCTGGGAACGAATTAAATTCGATCATGAAATACCCAGTTTGGTTTTCGGAAGAAATTGGATTATAAATTGTCGTGTTTCATTAGACGATCTAGATGAAAGGAATCGACGAAATAGTCAGACGTTTCATTGAAAAATCCCAAACTTAAAAAAAATATATATTTTACTATCCTAAAAGCTGATTCGTGTGAAAATACAGAAAATTAAAAAAAAATAGAAAATGTACTTTTTTTATGCTGGATGTAAGCTTATCTGTGTGACTGTAAATCGTGATTCCAATGTTTTTTTTGTTATTTTAATATTTTGGGGTGAATAAGATTTAAGTTCAGATCGTGTCATATTAAGCATACGGTGTTCATGTGTGTTCTTTGTCGATAAAATATTTCCCAAGTCATGGTGAAGGAAACTGATCCATGGTTGTAATAATACCTGCAAGCGTTGTTATTTTCGGTTATTTATGCGGGAATAAACATATGAACAAGTGAAAAATATTGAAAAACTAGACACATTTCTAAATATAAGTAAGATAACAAATGTATTATATATATATAGATATAGATATATATGAGAAAATTAATGGAAAGAGTAATATAATTTATTAAAAAGTGACGTATCGGGATAGTACAAAGCTCATCAAAATTTTATTGGAGCTTTTTTAGAAAGACATAAGAAAGGAAAATGGATGTTTAAAAACTATATATATATATATATATATATATATATATATATAGAGAGAGAGAGAGAGAGAGATTTAATTATTTATTACATAAATGTATGCATCCATAATACGTGTAATGAATAAATAAATAAATATATAAATAAATATATATTATAATATATTTTATACCTTTATTTTCATTTCCTTTTTTACACTATATATATATATATATATATATATATATATATATATATATATATATATATATATATATATCGCATTAATGAAAAGAAGGGCTATTATAATTCATGGGTAAAAGCGTTTTAAAATGAAATAAAATGGGAGAAGAAAAGGAAAAAAAAGAGAGGAGTCACGAACCTGTTTTGCCTTCGGTTTCTCAAAGCTGCCTGAGGTATTCGTTTTTTTAATGGGGGGGGGATCGAAAATATGTACAATTTGAAATATTATTACGTTTCGTTCTATTGTGTACTGAGAGAGAAAAAAAAGAAAACGCAATTTTTCTCCCTCACAAATAATAGAACGCAACGTAATTTAATTTTGCATTCTACATATTTTCGGTTTCTCCCTTTTTTTAAATATTCAACTGATTAATTTCGCCTTCCCTTTCTAAAACCGAGGTTTTTGTTTTTGTTTTTAGTTAAAAGCGGTGGGAATCGAACATATGGGCAATTTATATAAAATTACGTTGCGTTCGATTAATATATAGAAACCTTATATTGCTCGAATATCATAATGTCTAACATCCTCAGGTAGTATTACGTTGCTTTATTTTAATAATATTTAATGTATTTTCTCTGATTGCGACGTCGACTACATTGTATAGAAGCCTAAGTCACTGGGGGGAACTTCCTCCTTATACACAGCGATGGATCCCCTACTAGAGCAGGTAATGTATCGATTTGGTTGAAAAATGGGCGATTTTACCGATTTCGATGACAATAAAAATTTGAAGTGTGACGTAATCGTTGACCATTATCCAATCACGGACAATGTGAATATGTATATATATATATATATATATATATATATATATATATATATATATATATATATATATATATATATATATAAATATATATATATGTATATGTATATATATATATATATATAAATATATATATATGTATATATATATATATATAAATCTGTTTCATAAGAAGAACATGCAAAATCAATAAATTGTACGATCATTTCCGAAACGATGTTTTTATTGTGATAGACAGTGAGCCTTGGACAATAATTTGATGATATAGTTTTTTAAAACAAAGTCTCCTTATCAGCAAAATTATTGGGTGTTTATTTTTAACAAATGAATGCATCGGCGATAATACGTACGCCTTGTAGGAGACGAAGCATTTAACGATATATCTGCCTTACTTAAAAAATGCTAGGTTTATTTTTGGTGTCTTAAAAAAACTCGATTTTTTGCTGATTAGGAGACTTTCTTTCAAAAAACTATATCATCAAATTATATATATATATATATATATATATATATATATATATATATATATATATTGTAAATCGTCCCATTGACGAAATGCTACATACCTCTGCTTGCTTTCAACTTATGTTAATGGTAAGTCCTCTGACGAACTACAAGCCCTTGTACCCTCTCGATGTATGTACCCCCGACAGATCTGACAAGCAGCCAAATCTCACCTCTACACATTAGAGAGTCCTAGTTGCCAGAAAGCGGTCTGCTCTGATAGTTTCGTTCTGAGAACTACTAGACTTCGGAATTCCCTTTCAGTTCCCTTCTTTCACGACTTTACAGTCATGCAGAATTTTTAGTGTAATGTAAACAAAAAACTTGATGCTCAACTTCCTAAAAAATATTCCTGGAAGTTATGCCACAGATCGTTTAATATACATCAAAGTGTCACAGTGTATTGCTTGGGGCGAAAATGCAATAAAAATTATGAATTTGCCTGTTATGCAGTAAGCGTCTTAAGTTTTAAAGTACTGACGTCTATTCTAGCTCCATGTTGAAATGTAACTAAAAAATATATAGTGTGAATGTATTTCTATGTTTTTATGTACGTTAAAAAAAGTGTATTGGTTTAGTAAACATTCCTTATAATATTTACTGCCTTCAGTAGTGCTCTGTATGTTTTTATTTCAGTGATAATTTAAATAATTTCTCCTCTTCAAGGATGAATAAGAATTTTTTTTAGTATTCTCAGGTCTCCTTGCTAACAAAAGTACGCAATATTCTAGCTTCAGCTATAACCTAATATGGTTCATATCGTGCATAGGTAAAGCATGTTGAATACTAAAAATGGGTACGTGTTGTTCCACTCTTCAAAAGAAAAGGAGTCTCCTTTCTTGAGAAGGGGTAAACTTGACATAGATATCTGTTTATACGTACATTATCAGCATTCACATACATAATGTTTGTATATACCCTATCACCTGTCACGTGCTGTATGTGTGTACGTACGCCATTACCTTTAATGCACATTTATGTTCGTCCACTTTACTCATATGAAACACACATTTACATTTGCGTACACCTTTTTTGCCTTTCACATACTTTTGTGATCGTACTTTCATAATCACGTTTCACACTTTTTACATATATTATTAATTAAGCGTCAGCTTACACATGCATTTATACATGTACGTACTTTATCCCCTTTGCACACTGCTGTGATTATATATATATATGTATATATATTTGTGTGTATGTGTGTGTTTGTGTATGTGTTTGTGTGTATATATATATACATATATATATATATATATATATATATATATATATATATTTAAAACTATACAGAGGGTCAGAAAACAAGGGTACCGTCAGTTTCACGCCTAACACAAAAAGGACCAGCAAATGATATATAATGCTAGACTCTCGACAGCCGTGTTGCTTTCTGTTGATCTTTCTGAAGAAAAACTAGGACCGCACACACTATCTCTAATAATATTCATTTTTATTTAATTATAGCTAGTATCTCTATTTCTATATATGTTATTTTAAATACATTTTTTCAATTATTTATTTAATATATTTTTCAATTATTTTCTTTTATATATTTAAATATCTGTGTAAATTATTTTGTTTTATTTACTTTGTTCTGACGAGAGCCTAACGTTGTTTACCATTAATGTCTCTTCTGCTATTCTGTACAGTTTAAAATAAAGAAATATTAAGCTCTTATATTGAAAATGTTTCTTTGTAATCGATTTGATGGAATTCTTTCCGAAAAACAGTGAACAAATATATATATATATATATATATATATATATATATATATATATATATATGTTCACTGTTTTTCGGAAAGATATATATATATATATATATATATATATATGTGTGTGTGTTTGTGTGTGGGTTTGTACATTCGTTTACACACATACACACACACACACACACACACATATATATATATATATATATATAAATATATGTTTGTACATTCATTTTCACTTTCCCATATGCGTAATCATACGTACGTTATTACTTTTCCAACACATTTCTGTTTGGATATACATAACATATAGGTTTGTACGTACGTTATCACCTTTCACACACGTTTACTGTTTAGGCGAACGTTGTCACCTAAGACATACATTTGTTATGTTAGGTTGGCTCTCACTTTTATCACACATTTATTACTGTACGTACATTATCATCTATGAAACACATAGTAGGGTGTTACGATGAAATCTGACACTTTACAAATACAGTCATATTTCTACGTTCGTTAACATTTTTTGCGCATGCATATCATCACGCATACGTTATCACCTTTCACATACACTTAAGTTCATACACACGGGGTGATTTTTACATATGTTTAAGTTATGACCTCTATTACTTTTTACGTACATTTATATGGGTACGTATGCGATCATCTTTTAGGCATATTTGCATACGTTATAACTTTTTTTTTTTATTACAAAATTATATTTTCACCTCAAACAAGGCACATTGCAATTTTGATGTAGGGGGCTACTATCCAGGATATAAGTTGCAGATCTACTATGTAGGCAGTTGTAGTTGCAAGATGGGTGTTCACACTACACTTTAAATTCTGCATGTCAGTGCCGTTGGGGAAGCAGGAACCCGGAAGAGAATTCCAAAGTCTAGGAGTTCTGGGGAAGAAACTATTATAGTAGAAGGCTTTCTTACATCAAGGAATCTCTACTGTATCGGGTAGGGATTTCGCTGCTTGTCGGGTTTGTCAGGGGTATTTTCGTCGAGGGGGTACAAGGGCTTATAGTTCGTCAGAGCATCCGCCATTAAAATACTTGTAAAATAGGCAGAGGGATGAAACATTTCATCGATGGGGCATGGCGCACAGGCTTAGATGACAGTTCAGCACCTATCAGGTTGGCGACACTCTTTTGGACCCTGTTCAGGAGCGAGAGACTAGTAGCAGATTCACCAGCTCAAATGTGACAGACGTACTCTGTACTGTGACTTTGTAGAGGTGCAGGATACTTTCAGCCGTAAGTAAATTTCTAGCACGGTAGAAAGATACCATATTCATCGCAGCAGCCTTGGTAATGATCTCGACGTATCTATTCAAATTCATGTTCCCTGTGAACGTTAAGCCGAGGAGTTATAACAAAATATTTTCAGGTAATGTATCTTTAGCCATAGCTATTGGTGGTTAGTAAGGTTTTATGTAATTATTAAAGGAAACGAGCTTTATCTTTTCTACGTTGATCGTTACAATCCACTTTTTACCCCATTCCACTACAGACTGAATGTCTTCCTTTAGAGTTTCAGCCAATAATTTAGATATATGCTCGTTGATTTTGCCCACCTGCCTGCAATAGAATGTGGTGTTGTCGGCTAATATACTCATCTCAGAGACGATTTTATCAGGTAAGTCATTCATGAATATCAGGAATGATAACGGTCCAAGGATCGATTCCTGAGGTACACCCCCATTTATATCATATTTTCGTACGTATGCTAATCGAGAACAGCCTGTATTCTTCTCTCATTTAAGAAGGATCTAATTGTGCTAAGCATTCGTCCATAGGATTTTATTTTCATGAGAAGACCATCGTGCCATACCATGTCAAAAGCCTTAGATATATGTATGGCTACTGCCCTCCCTTGCCGTATCCAGTGCTTGGTATCAACATCCAGAGAATACAGTTAGAATATATGCAGTAGAACTGGCTTGCATAAATCTATCATGATGGTTAGACAGAAGTTTTGCAGCTGTAAAGTGGTGAGAAAGAGCTTGATAAATTAAGGACTCAAATATCTTGGCGAAAAGAGGGAGGAGCCTATTTGGGCGATAATTTAATGAGTCAGCACTGTTAGTTTTTACATTCGTGCATACGCTATCATATTTTAAACATTTATATTCAGAAGTACGTTATCGCCTTACACACGTATTATGTTTGGCTATACGTCATTACCTTTTGCGTAGATTAGTATTTGTATTGATAGTCAAATTTCTTTCAGAAAGTCTTTTATTAGCTGTTCGTATTTTCTCTTTTCTTTTTATATTATTTGTTAAATTTAACTATTTAACTATTACGACCAGTTCTAATTTAGGCGATGATGTGTAAAGAGCATTCGAGACGAATACACGATGCCAATTTCCTGGCAAGGATCACTTTAATTATTCTACGACTTAACCGGGGAGTTCTCGTATTCCGTCGACGCATTTTTTCTTTGACCCTCCTGATTTCGAAACTAAATCCAAACTTCGACTCCAATCGACTGTTTAATCTAAAAACAACATGTGCTTTTCTATTTACAGCAGGGTATACATGTGAAAGTGGAAACCCTCGTTAATCAGCCTGCATCCAAACGAAGCCGGACACTTTTTAGCACGCAGGGGCATGCGTGGCAATGGAAGTTACTGAGTTTGAAGTGTCACCAACATACACTTGACTTTTCTGCACGTACTCAAAACAAGTATATTAGCGCAACTCAGTACTGAATTATTCGCGTTGCTGATACATAACACGATTACATCTACAACATTTTTTACAACGAATTTTTGGATATTTTCTTCAAGTATTTAATGGTTACTTGCTCTAATTTATAAAGAAGCTTTAACGATAATATACCATATTCAAACTTTCATTCATTCAATATATTTTTAATTCAAGTTATTGCAGAACCGAAACTATTCTAAGCCAAACAAATTAATCTAGCCTTTCAGATTTCAATATTCTGCTGATATAGGAATAGGCATGCCGTGCAGCCATTCGTATACATGAAACTGCATTTCACGATATCATAAAACGTTATTTTTCGTACAAAAAAAACACACGTTGTAAATTATATCTCTTATTTATTGTGTTCTTTAATGTTTTCAGAATATCCATACAAAAAGCACGAAAATTATTCGTTGAATGATAAAACGCGAATAAAAAATAAATCAGGAGTAAAAAAAGGAGTTGTTGAATGTAGTCAAGAAAACACCGTTTGTGAGCAGTTGAACAACGAAATAACGTCTTCATGAAATTTCATATGTGCCGAGAAGGTATTATATTTTTCTATGAATTATCCTCTGGTTATACGACATAATGAACAGCAAGGCAGCTGAAGAGAAAATAGAATACTTTGTCAAGCTACGATGCAAATACTTGGAGACAGTTAGACACCTGAACTTCAGAAACAATAAAATTAAAAGGCACATTAGAATTTCCAAATAATTGACTCGGAAACATACTGACATACACGATGTACTAAAAAATAAAGTAAATGGTATAATTACCAATGAAAAGAAATGAAATTGTTATTAAAATTTTAAAATGCGTAGCGTAATACTATTAGTATTTGTCGATACGAATAGAGACTAAGTCTGTTAATGATTCCATCAACAATCTTAAAGAATTCTCCAGGCGTCTACCTGTTAAGAAACGCTTACTACGAAGCAAACATTCAGTTTCTATTCTTTATATCTAGTCAATTTATTTAAATCAGTTATCGTGTTATTTTGTTTTGTTTCATGAATAATGCTTCGGAAAGAAAAAAACCGTTTCTGACACACGATTTTTAAATTTTATTTTCACACATGAAAAAAATCGGGAATAAGGGAATGATTAAAATATTTGCTTGAATAACAAATTCTGCCTAACGACACATCGCAGAATGTTTGTAAACTGTTATTTTACGTTTAGTTTTTCTCGTATTACAATGATTATTTAGTAATTCTCGTAATTTTAATCATAATAATTTTAAATAAAAATCGTTGTTGTGTTCTGTTAATTTTATATTAATACGGCGCATAGATTGACTTAATTAAATTCAATTGCTATTTAACTTCTGCGTTCAATCAAGTTTGACTTTTATTTATCCACATCAGAATATTTACTCTTGTTGACCAAAGAGAAGGACAAAACGATAATCAATCATATAGACTTATATTTAATTCCACCGCAGTTATCGTTGATATTTCTTAGTTTACCTTCCACAGAACTATTTTGACATCGTATTCCTGTTAGCAATATATTCGAGACGCATTCAAAAAGTAATGATTCCGATTAGTTATTTCGTCTTAATGGATGGAACTGCATTGTTCTGGTAATTATACTAATGCATTCATGACTTGAAAGTTGTATTTCTATGTTAAAAATATTGACGTTAATTTACTTGTAAAAGCCAACTAATATCAAATATCATAAACATAGATCAAAAGTAAATATGCACCATGGAAATCTCTGGCAAATATGAATTGTGAATTGGTATGGCTAATTTTATTGGTACTAATCCCGTGTTCGTAACTTATTAATATTACAAGTTTAAAAAATGATGGAAAGCTTTATTTTGGAAGGACACTCACAGAATGCAAGCCTACAATTATCTTACTGCTTTGCATGATAACTGATGTACTCTTCCCCTCTTACAGTTTAAAAAGAATTTCTGCGTTTGTCTTTAAAATCTATTACATTTCCCATGACAAGGAAACAACTACCATATTTGTGACAGCTTTAAGAAATCCTCGATATCACACAGAATGTCCAAAAAGTTACTGAAAGGGTTTTGAACTTTATTAGATTCTTTATTTTTTATGATATATTTCTGTAATTTTAACACAATCTGACTAACACATGGGGTAACATAAAAATACAAAATTAAAACAACCATTATATATATATATATATATATTAATGCTCTTTGTGTAAAAAATTGAGTTTAGGTATTTAGAAAATGTCAAAACATTGTTAATTCATTGCCCACATAGCAGCAGCTGTATAGAGAAACTGTTAGAAGCTACTAGTCTCATTTGAGCGTCAGGGTTAAGATCCTGGCTTAAGGTATTTGCTTGTCTAGCTGCACTGATAGGCTGTGAAACAGTGAAACAGTGCTGTACGTGAATAACTATACATATATATAAGTATATATATATATACACACACGCACACACACATATATATATATATGTATATATATATATAGAGAGAGAGAGAAAGAGAGAGAGAGAAATGTAAGCCCGTTAAAACAGGAAATATTTATAACACGTTGACGTAGAACGTGTGGTTTATGCCAACTTGATGGTTGCATATAGTTAAATTTATTATAATTTTGCATTAAACATTAATCGCTATAATTCCCTATTAATTTCGAACTGGGCATCGAACCGATATTATAATACTTACAACACTACACATAATTAGAACAACAGTCTATACTAAATTTCAGTCAGATCGTCTCAGTTTTTTGCGAAAAAAGTGAACGCACAAATGGACAAAGTCAAAGCAACATGATATGTATAATTAATGAATTTACAAAAGTAGCATTACTAAAATGTTAACGGTAACAAGCTTTGACAACTCTAGGATTGTTAAATGGAAAATAATTTGTAATAGTGTGCAGTCGTTTAGACGACTATTTCTGACAAATGCAGGCGCTGATTTTCACGGATATACCAAAACTAACACGTTGATATAAATCATAGAAATTGCTGACAACATTGAATATAGACATTTCGTGTCGTTTGCATTTAAATAGTAATTATTTATTCATAGTTTATTTTCAATTTCCGATTTTTCATTTCCAAAGTGTCTCATTTGATTAGATTTATTAATGATGATGTTCCTCTCATTTAAAGTTATGTATTGGAATATTTAAATTAGAACCGAGTTTACATATTATCATATGGCGTCAAAATTATGTCATACTTCTCGGTATTCCTTAACAAAATTCTGAAACACTGTGAATCATTCTACCATGTACTGAATGAATTAATGAACTTTGGTGATTGTGATTATCATCAACTAGCATGACATTTGCACAGGCGTTGCCCGTTGGAAGTATGTCAGACACACAGGTGGGTTCGTGAACAATCTGAGTGAGGTAATAAGCAATGGAGAAATCGTGACATTTGTCTTGTTTGACTGAATTAACAATTCCACATTGTGAACATTGAAGTCTCCACAGACTCAAATTTTAGCCGAAAAATGAGCAGATAGGATGTAGTCAATTTTCTCAGATATGCTCTTTAAGCAACTCCACTGTTGTGGGGGCGATTGATGACTAATATAAACGCAGTGGTGTGAGCAAGTGCAACCCCGAAGGCAAATATAGACTAATCGTTACGGTCCTCTGAAAATGTGCCTACCACATGGAAATCCATCTTTAATACAGGCACATATCCAATGCCCATGACGATCTTTGGGGTGAGATTTGGATGTTAAATTAGAGTATCCTTTAATTACGATCCCATCTAGGAATAATAAGTATAGTTTTTTCTCCTGTAATTGAGCTTCAACCTTTGGAAGGTTGGAACATAGACGCCTGATGTTGGAGAATGGGGACATGGTAATGAGGGTTTACATTGGAAGTTAGAGTTCTTGTTTAATTCTGTAATTTTTCTGGAGATGTTTCATGATAGAATTTTGAGATGTGTTGAACAGGTCGACATACAGTAGCTGTATTGAATTCACCCATGCAGAAATATGATTCGATCAACATTCAATGATGATTCTTGAGCTTTTGTAAATCAATGAACTTGATCTCAGTACAGTTAAATGATGGGTTTGTCGATTACAGAAAGTCGATAGAGATTTAAATGACAAAGCACGCTCCAAACAATTAGGATGAAGGCATCCAAAACGTTTAGCGAAAGTGCAATAAATAGTCATGATTACGTTGATAAATAAATTATGAACAGCAAAAGGTTGCTCGGTTTTATGATACTACTTCTATTTTAGTATCTCCTCAACCCTTTAGTTGTTAAAATAAAAAATAGAAGGTATTCATTTTTGAGTGATTCTCGTTTGAATAGATCTTTTAATTTGGAGTCTATTGACGACAAATCACATGTTGATTAATAAGTATTTATCCCCAATAGCGTCTTACAACAGATGCATATGATTTCTTCTCCAACATTTCAGTTATCAAATTATAGACTGTACACACCGGCTTGATAAATGAACGATATGTGTTCTTGTTTTATAGTCTGCATTAACTTAACGTTGTGCACAATATATAATTTTGTCATTTAAGTGACAATCTTTTATTACATTAACCTTAATTTGTTTTGACTCTTGTTCCATCTCCTACGAACTCATTTTGTTTTGTTTTTTATTTGATCGTGGACAGTTTTCTCTTGGTATTTTTATTTTGGGCGGCGATTGAATAAATAAAAATAATGTATTCATATTTGTGGACATTGTATTATCTGACATTGTCGTTATATTTCGGCTGTCCAAGAATAGGGAATTCATTGTATTCATTTGTATTTGTTTTTAGGTGATACATCTTATTGTTTATGTGACTACCATTATTTTTTTCTATACGTGGATATTCAAGAATATTTGATTTAGCTCTTTGGAATCGTATATTTAATCTCATAGAAAGAGAAGCGAAATGCAATCTTTTAATTTTTTTCTATTAAGTCTTAAAGTTTCTTTTCATTTTCATATTATGTTTTAGTTTTGTGTCGTTTCGTTTTATATGATGGAAAAGTGTAATTTTACTTTTTGCGGCATTATCGCCATAGAATTTATTCAACTGTTTATTTTAAGGGAAATGTCTTAGTTTATTCTCTTGTGAAAACCACCATTTTTTTTCTGTGTAGATTATTTCATGTTATTGTAGTTTTAAGTTTCTAGATTGATTACTTTTTGCTATTATTGATAGCAACAACTTAAGATAAGAGATACAGAAACAACAAAGAAAATCGAAAATGTAAAACAACAGAGAGCCTTCGCACTAAGCAATTCTGTAAATTAATTGAGTAGATGCAATATATGTACATATATATATATATATAAAATACATGCATATATATATACATGTAGTAAGTTATGAACATATATATATATATATATATATATATATATATATGATGAAAATAATGGAAATAGTATTCCGACAAAATAGAGAAAATAAAAAGGAACAAACCGTATTATGTGTTCATCAACGTTTCATCTTTATTTCATCCAGAGGAAGTCTCGAAATAAAGACGAAACGTTGATGAACACATAATACGGTTTGTTTCTTTTTATTTTCTCTCTCTCTCTCTCTCTCTCTCTCTCTCTCTATATATATATATATATATATATATATATATATATATATATATATATATACCTATTAAGTTACATAAAATATTCCGCGTTTTATTCTGGTGAGAATTGTGATGCCTGACGAATGCTAATGAAAATGAAACGCGCAATTTTATGTGTAGCTTAATTCTCATATATATTTTTTGAATTTATAACCCAGCTCTTCCTAGGCATTGGGCACTGTTGAAGTAAATACTCAAAATTGACACATATAGTTATATCGTGTATTATTTCATATGATTAAAAGTCATATATATATATATATATATATATATATATATATATATATATATATATATAATTGAAATTGTCTGTGCCTACCAAACTGCTCTGTCAATTTTCAGTCTATAGACTCGAGATTTGACATAATGGGTATTGAGATTTGGGAAATCCTTTATAATCGGTTTTCGGTCCGCAATTTGGCTGTCAGGAAAGCTAAAGTTCAACGATTTGACTTTTGAATACTCTACCAAATTCTCCAACATGTTTGGGTCTAAACACTATACATTTTAAGAGTAGGTTACTTGGACATGAATAAAACTTTTTAATTTGATTTGAGCCCAAGACAATAAATGTTAAGGGGTCAAAATTAAAGACAAAGTTTTAAAAAATTAACCCTGCTGTCTCTACCAAACTAGCCAGCCAATTTTTTTGACTAACATTTGAAATTTTTCATAAAGTGTATTCAGACATAGGGCACACATTTTAATAGTATTTTTGTGTAAAGATACGGTGGTCAAGGGGTCAACATTAAAAAGATTAAACTTTTGCGGTTTCTAGCAAACTATTAAGCTTATTTGATATTTTACATAAAGCGTATTCAAATATGCAGCATGTTTCTTAATACATTATATATGTATATATACATATATGTATATATATGAATATATATGTATATATATGAATATATATGTATATATATGAATATATATATATATATATATATATATACATATATACATAACGTTGTGAACAGTACATAGGGCCCGAGCATTATATATATATATATATATATATATATATATAGACATTGAATTTTTTAACCTTTAAAACTATACAAAAATATTTTTTATCATTCGTTAGAAAACCATCTAGTCAGTAAGTCATTTAATCACCTGCAATCACTGCATCAACTCGCTCTCGAATTTACTATAATATCAATAATTTTTTTTCAAGGGATCATCAGTTGTTTACCATGAAACACTGTTTTGGGGATATATATATATATATATATATATATATATATAAGAATGAAAGAATGATACGGAGTGGTTTATGCTGGTTGGGATATACTACTTTTTCTGTGATTGAATGGTGATTAATTGATGTTTTTCTTTCCCGTATTGTATTTTGATTTAAATCGATCAAATCGCTGATTTTTTTCAATAACATCGACTAATTGCCTTCTTTAGTTGGGCACCCACCACTGTGCACCTGGAGGCTTAACATGCCTCCCCGTTGTGACTTAGTACACAAGATATTGTTCCCTACACTACACTAAATAGCAGCGAACTTTTAATCGTTGAGATTTTCTCTTAGAGAATTTACAACAATCTGTCTGCTCTTCCCTCGGCTTACATAATTATCTATGCATATCAATATTCATAATGTTAAATGGAACAATGAAACAAGGAGCAGGATTAATATGCATTATGATTTCTAGATTTCTTATGAAATACAACCAAATTTTCACGAAGCTACTTCACCCACTTAGAGACAGTTTAGTATTACTTTGACATTTTTCTTACAACTTACCCAGAATTGTATTATCCTCCGTTCTTATCCATTGGGATCATCGGATCACTCGGCTCTCTCGGTTAAGATATAAACAATATCTAATAAACATTCAAATATACCTCTCCATCGTACTGTATATCGATACTCTATGACTGATTGGGATTACCTCTAGGCATATATATACAACATATCTCTGCGTTCCATGTTTAAAAAGAACGTGCCCTTTATAAATAAAATAGTTTATTGTCGGTATTTGACTGTTCTTCACTCTCCAATAAATCCCGCATAAACATAATAGCCAGTCGTGGTTCACTCTAGAATATTTCGCCACCATTGCACACAAAAACTACTAGTTCTATTGCTTACAACGATATAGATGTTATGAAACAAAGAAAATAGAAGAAACTAAAATATAATATTGAAAAACAGCTGATATCATAATTCATACGTGCTTATTACGTCCTTAGGAGAGAGATGTTTCGCATAAGTATTATTCAATCAGTGGTTAGAGCGCGAACGAGAAAAATAGGATTCCAGCTAACCGTCGTAATTGCCCAAAGCACAAGAGAGATTGGGTTTCAATGCCTATCAAATATAATAAACATAGGACCAGCGAGAAATATACTAATAAGGAAACATTCGTAATACAGAGGCTGAAAAGGCATCCTGATATTTGTTGATTCATTTGTGTTATATATTCTTTGCAGCTTTTCCTGAAACTATCCAAAGAGTGACCAGGTATGTTTTCCCCATTTGCCCATTTAAATCCACTAGAAAATACTCTTATCTGTCTTTTTATTGTAAATGCTATACACCAGTTGAACGGTATTTGTGAATTAATCGACACATACAAACATAAGAACATGAGTCGGTCATAGACAACTGAAGTATATGAAAACGATAATTACATTTAATAAACACGTAAACACATAGACAGTTAAATATATATATATTCTAAACTGCTATACGCACTCGCTTACATATAAAACTCCATCATCTATTATATAAGTCTCACCTGTATGTTTAAATGTATGTATGTATGCCTGCCTAAAACTTTCGGCAGCGGTCACGCATTTTCTACAAGATTGGTATCATTTTGAAAGTAGGTGTCTCGGACGACAAATATCGAAACTGTTAAGTGTTGTGACATTGTGTTGAATAAAGATGGCAGTAACGAAGTTGGCGGTCAAGAATCAAATGCAGTCCGTGACGTATTTAGCGGCGAACTGGTTGAATCCAAAATTCGACAATTTTTATAGTAACTTTGAAAGGTTTTCAGTGGTTGTTTAGCACATTCGGTGCTTATGAAAATTGTATGCGAATTTATTCGTCTCATACCCCTTAATAGGAGTCAAAAACATTTTACACACGCCGTTTTTTGATATAATGGAAAAATCCTTTCGGATTCAATTTTGCTTTGACTTGAGAAAAGGAAAGAAAACTAACTAAATAAAAATAATAATAAAACAAATAAATGAAAAAATAAAAATAAGCCAAGCAAATATTTTTTTGTTTTGTTTTTTTATGGAGAGATTTGTCTTTATTCTCATTGGTCAAAAAAATGTTAATATATTGGTATAATGTGGGCAAAAAGAAGCCATTTTTTGTACATTTAAAATAAACACTTTCAAATACATATAAACATATGAACAAACATTTACAAATATGCATTTTGTTTTTAACAAATGTTTGCCAAAAAAATATTTAAAAAATTATTTGAAAAAAAGGAAATTTGCAACAACTTTTGTACAAGTAGCTTTTTTTTCTTTTTGAACAAAAACTGGAAACCTTATGTTAGGTATTAGTTGGTTAATTTGGTTAGTAAGGGAGAAATGGTCGCAGTTTAACGTCGTGCCTTGGACCATTTACATGTTTTTTTTGTGATTTGGACTGTTCACGCTTCGCTTTTTGAGTTTCTGAAAAAAGATTTAATCATAATTAGATTCCAAAAAGTCCGGCTATAAAATGTTTTAATTTTCTTCTTTTAAAGGTTTAGTGAAAATGTCGACTATATTATTTTTCAGACGTCAACTAAGTAAGATTAATAGATTATTACTTATTTCATCCCTTATAAAATGATATCTGATATCAATATGCATCGACCTTTGATGAATCACAGAATTATTTGCCGATAAGATACTGCTTTGATTGTCACAATAAATTACTATAAGTTTTTTACTAAGGTCTGGTTATAAAATAGATTTCAGAAGAGTGTTCAGAAAAATTGCCTTTTGCGCGGAATGAGTTAGGGCCACATCTTCTGCTTCACAAGTAGAAAGAGCAACAATTTGTTGCTTTTTAGTTTTCCAAGAGATCATAGGTCCAGTCTTTGACAGTCTAAAACAATAGTCAGTTATAATTTTTCTCTCCTCAGTGTTACCCCAATCTTTATCTGAACATCCATCTAAATTTAGAGGATATGTAGATTTTTAAATATTAAAGATCGTTCCTTGGTTCCTTTTAGGTAACGAAGGATTCGTTTTGCAAGATTAAGGTCCTTAATTGTCGGTTTCGATAAGTTTGGGGATTGCTTTGTTACATTGTAACCTATGTCAGGCCTAGTTAAGTAGATGAGGCTCCCTACCATTTACCTGTATATTCGATTATCTTTGGATTTTTTTTCGGTCCCTATATTTTTATTTATGTCAATTTCGACGGGAGTTGAACGCGGTTTGCAATCTTGGATTCCAAATTGAGCAGGATTTTTTCAATGTATCGTGATTGGTTCATAGTTATAGCTTCATTTTCACAGGTAAATTGTATATCGAGGATTCATGACAGTCGTCCAATACCGGCCATATTATTATTTTTTATTTCATTTATTCTTAACATCTTTGTGTTGTCGCAGTTTGAGGCGAGTAATATATCGTCAACCCCAAAAAACAAAATCAACAATTTATTACCTATATTGTTGGTATACATGCACACGTTGCGAATTCCTGTTCTATTAAATCATTATGGAGTGTTAAATTCCAATTGTGTGCAATTTGTTTTAGCCCATATAACGATTTATGCAATTTCCATGCGAAATTTTTATTTTTCATTTTAAATCCCTCTGGAGGGTAAATATAGATTTCATAGTCAATCGGAGCATTTAAATAAGCGATTTTTCATCCATTTGATGTATTTTTAAATTGTATTGTGCGGCAAGTTGTAATGAAATTCTAATTGTCGGTAAATTTGTCGTTGGTGAAAATGTTGCAATATATTCCACTCCAGAAATCTGTGAAAAACCTTTTGCAACAAATATTGCTTTAAAAGTTTCACTGCCAGAAGCTGTGATTTTATTTTGGAAAACCCCCAGCGTGAAGAAATTATATTTTTATCTGTTGAATGTGCCACTATTTCGTATGTGTTATTTTCAGATAACGCTTTCGATTCGGATATCATATATTGTTCCCATTCTTGGTGATTTTCTGAATTAATCGCCTCATTATAACTTTCCGGTGCGCTGTTCAACGAGTAACAGTAATCCACTGCGTAATCTTGTATCTTTTTAATTTGTAAAAAGTCTGGGTTTTTCGCTCCCTTATTGGGTATCGACGTGTCTGGTTAATATTTTCATAAGAAGTTCTGCTGTACTTATCGTCGTTATTAATATTTTCATTGTGATCGATTAAGATGCTAGGTAATATTTCACGTTTTTCATCCACTGTATATCCATTTTTAAATTTAATGTACCACTGAATTTTACACATCTAACCCTTTTTATAGCATTTTTGTTTCGAAAGTATATTAAATATGATAGACTGTTTTTAACGTAATCTTCAAAAATACCCTTTTCGCTTTTAGTATTTAGTTTACTGGTAGTTTCTATAAATGCAAAACAATCAGAACCAAATATATGCATTTTGTTCATTTTAGGTTTTACACTGCAAAACGCTTCATACGGTGTTTTGCCTAGTCGTTTATTGAACGATCTATTTCTTATATATACTGCTGCCATTAAAGCATACATCCATAATTTCGATTCGATAAGTAGGGATCTTGTCATCTCAAAAATGGTTCACCATGCCCTTTCAGCAGTGCTATTTTGGAAGGGGGAATTCGGCGCCGATTTCTCGTGTTTAATACGGTGGTTAATTAATAGAAGTTCAAAGTCTCATACCCCTTCCCATTATGAGTAAAAAACACTTTATAGAAACATTGGCCAAAAATACTAATCGCTTCATCCTCAACTGGGCAATTTTCTACATGGAGGGGGCGCTTTTTTGCAAGTCCTCGTATCGGTTGAATTACTTTGCAAAATTTTAATGTTCCGAACTTCCACTTGTGTTAGGGAGTAGAGTAAGACGTCAGAGTTCCTTCTTTTTTAATTTCCGCCTTCGTGTCAGGGGTCTGAGCTGCATGCCTATTACCATCTTTTTTCTTTGCTTAACATACACCTCCTAACACCCGGGCAACCGAGGCTAGTCTATTATATAAATCTCACCCGTCTTTTGGAATGGATGTATGTATATATGTATGTATATATGTATGCCTAAACCTTTTCTCGATGGCATCAGGTCGCCATAAAGGGCTATGTCCTGGTCGAAAATATGTGAGAATTAAAAAAAAATGCAATTATTTCCCATAAAAAGGAAAGTTTAGAATGATTGATGGTAGCAAAAAATCGTCCCTTCATTACAATTTAGCCAAACACGCATGCACGAATACCGTTAATTCTTGAACTGGTTTGAATAGAGAAAAAGTTCACTGACGCCATCGTAGATCAGTGATTATCGTGGCAGCGACGTTATTTTTAGGTTGCACGTTCGCGCCGACATAACATTTTTTCGATTTTCAATGTTTTAATATAAAAACAGGGGTATTGATGCATTTTGTTTCGTTTTCCAATTCTTTATATTTCCTTTTTCCATTATGTTCGTTGTTTTGTTTTTTGGGTTTTTTTCGATTTTTTTCAGAATTTTAAACATTTTAACGGGGTTATTTATATCATTTTTTAGTTCGCTTATTTTTATGCCTTTTTTTCTATTTTTCCATCACGTTGATTTTTTTTAAAATTATTTTTCCGATTTGGGAAAACAAAATAGCATTGACAGTTATTTATGCCATTTGTTTTCGTTTGCTTATTCTTTATTTTCCTTTTTATTATTGTTTTGATTTACCCTCCCTCCCACACACACATACCTCACCACACTCGGGAAAGGCAGGGTACCCGCGCTAGTCATATATATAAAAGGCAAAATGTGTGCATGTGTGTGTTTGTGTGTGTATGTGTGTTTGTATGTGTGTGTTCGTAATGTTTCACAAAAACTTCCGACAGACGGTCTGTTACATGATAAGGGCTGTCCCCTTCTCATGTAAGTAAAAAATAGGGAATTAGTTAAATGTAAATATGAAATAGGATAGTCAAAGATTCGAACTTGCGAAGCTAGACTTGGAATTGAGAATTCCATTCATCAGTTAAAATAAATACAGAATGTTATTATTAATGGAATGCCCAGTAAATTGTTGATTTTTGTTAAAATATTTAATAAATAGAAATTTGGCTGGAAGCTATTCACATTCTTAGAAAGAATGCATAATAAAAATATGGATTACAGAATAAGACAAGTAGGTTAAATTTCTTTGTAAAACAACTAAGAGAATGGGGAATATCCTGGTCGTCAGAAATGGGTTCAAAACGTGCAAATCGCGTATGTTGGAAACACGTGAGTTGTTGTTACGTTGACGAGACATGCGTGTGATTTCTCATTATAGTAAAGAGTTCGAAGTTAGTTAGAGAGAATCAGATCAGTCAGTTAGGAGAAGCCATAGAAGGGAGTAAGATCAGAGAAGCAGAGGAGATCAGACCGATTCTCCGTTATAGTCAAGGCACCGTCTGGAAGCGAGAGGGTTATGGGATAACCATGTAACAAATTTGAATCCTGAAATACAAAATCATGTCTGACCGGTCGAAGAAGAATAAACGTATAATCACATGTTTTTATAACTGCCGTCTTCTGTTGTGTCATTCTACCAAAACAAAGGTAGAATGAAATGGTATTAATATGAACTTTGTGTTTATAAAAATTTGCAACTGTCAAAACGTAAATGTATAACGCACTCTCGGTCTATCCATCAAGATATTCATAATCTTCTCTCATTGAATTACAGGTTTGGCTCTCTTGTAGTATGTACCTCTCTCTCTCTCTTTACATGTATCCTGTCTCTAATATATACAGATATGTATCTCTCTTTATATATACCCTGTTTATGTCTCCAATATGCTATCTCCACAAACATGAACATCCTAAGACAATATGAACACTCACAATGAATATATATAATATGAGCATCTCACAACATGATCACACTACATGCACCACTAAGACACTGCTAAGACGAACATAACAACAACAACAATTATAATATATAAGTCGTCATCTAAATAAGAACAACGAAACATACTCTCATATTTGGTACTTCACATATAACACTCACAACATAACACATCGGCCCCAGGCAAAATCGATATCGTTTTAAAACTTGGTGTCTCTTAAGACAAACATGGAAACATTTTTTACAAGGAGCGATCACTTTTTTCGTCGATATTATTATTTTTTTAATCATCGTCTCCGTTGGATTGACTACCCTTATTTCCAACGCCAACGACTTCCGGTTTCGCGATGGACGCATCACCTTAATGGTAGGTTATTTTTCACTTTCTTTTTCTCTTTCACACCTACCTATAACTACTTATTTAACACCGCTCTCCAACCTTGCTGCTTACAGTTGTTTTGATCTCTCTCCCACCTACATCAGCTTTCTACACACGGGAAACGCCGGATACCGCCGCTAGTAAGTATATAAAGAGGGAAAAACAAAGGAGAGAGAGAATGAGCGACAGAGAAATTAATTTATTATATTTTAATCCATTTCATGATTAGAATCATTTGAGATGAGTAAGTTGTATATTTATTTATTTGCGAACTGTTATCGTTATCTTCATAGGTTTTGTTTCACGATTTTTCGGCCAACTACTCAGTTGACGTTTGTCTGATTGTTTATTGACCGCGGTTGGATGAGAATGTTGAGTCTCCTAATTTAATTGTCAATAATTTCTGCCTTCCATAGTCGTTGTCATCTCATCCCGTTTAGTCCAACATATCCTCTAGCCATCTTTGAGTAACCACCTGAGGAAGGTCAGATGAATAGTTGGCCGAATCGTCGAAGAAGAGGATAACAGTTCTCAAATAGATAATTGTTTTTTTTCTTTCAAATCCAAGAATGTAAGGTCGACGACGGATTGTATGACGAGAAGAATTTTTTAAAACTTTATTTCCACTTGTAAAATGAACGTGTGGATTAATAAATTTGGCCTGTCGATGTATATATTAGTTCGCAATCTAGATGCGGTCGGCCTGTTTTAACATCTGGTGTATTTAGATACATGTTACCTCTCTTAAAATATTGTTTTAAAAGATAAATTTCTCATGGCTCATGTATCGGATAATGTTGCAGAGCCGCCCGTGTTTACCCCGTCGTAAAATACGCTTTTAATTGCTCGTGATTTCCGAAGTAAAAAGAAAAGTATTTGGGTGGTATCAGCTAGAATCGAAACCAAAAGCAAAACTCTGGCATTCAAAACTGATAACGATAGCACTGTACACACGTCTCGCGCGTACGAAGTGAATATAAATTAAACATTAAAAAATAAACTAAAATTACTGTACAATATGTACTACGATTTAAATTTTTTTAACCATTTCTGGCCCCTTAAAACTATTTTAACCGAATTAGGGCCAATAAAAGAACGGCTAATAAAACACCCATGCATTTGACGCTCTTAGCGTCGCTCTGTGACATTTAGTTTCGGAAGATTTAGTTTTAAAATATGGAGACAGGCACACACACAGGCATATAGCCTTTTATATATTAGACTAGCGTGGGGGCGCCCGGTTTAGTCCGGTCATAAAATACGCTTTAATATTTTATAATTTTTCCAGATTTCGTCTATATTATTATATAGTCATGATTTCCAAAATAAAAACAAATGCATTCGGGTGCAACCAGCTGGGATCGAAACCAAACAAAACTAGCAATCAAATCTGATCAACCCGACACGCATATAAATTCATAAAAAATAAACTAAAAAGAATGTACACAATGTACTACTTCCATTTTTTACCCATTGTTGACCGCTTGAGATTTTAAACGATCCATCAAACAATCCAATCATTTGAGGCTCCTAGCGCTGGTCTGCGACTTTTACTTTCGGAAGTGATAGACTTTGAAAATATGGAGACATAGAGACCGAAATGTATATAGGTTTTAGGGGAGGGTGCCCTGCGTTATCCGGGTGTTTTGAGGTGTGTGTGTTCGGGCGAGGTGGGGGGGTGTTAATCAAAACATAAGAATAAGCGAAGTAAATATATAGAAAAAAAACACAAAAAACAAACGTAAGGCAAACGAACGATGTAAAATGTAAAAATGGGAAAAAAACAAAAAAAGAAAACGCGAAACAGAAAAACGAACGTTAAAACTTCGTTAAAAGAATCTTAAAAGTAACCCTCCTCCCAAAAAACACGTGAAAATTGCTATAATAACCCTGTTTCAATAAGACATATCACACCACGATTCGAACCCAAAGCCTTTAGATAATGAGGCCGCGCTCTAAGCAACTGAGCTAAGACGACGTCGACGAAATGCTCTCGTTTTTTTTAATATTTAAAGTAAATCATGTTCCGACGTCGTATGAAGCATTTGTAGAAGCGAACTTGTCATGACAGGACGGTGTTTGCTGACCCCCTCCCTATAGAAAACTGATGATTTTAGGGTGAAGAAATTAATGTTTTTGGCCAATTTTTCGATATTTTTCGGTCAAAGTTGGAACTTTAAAATGATACCAATCTCGTGAAAATCCGTGACCCGTGTTGAAAGATTTGCGAGACATACAAACACACATACACACATACATACATACATACATACATACATACATAAATACACACACATTTTCGCTTTTATATATATAGATTATGTATGAATATTACATTATATATTCTATATTTAATGTACGGTACTTGGTCTTTCCTACGAAAATGTTCTGTTACACAAACACACACACGCACATACACACGTATATAAACACATATATGCGACTTGATTATTAAATACATATTAATAACTAGCGGGATCTGTGGAAATTCACCAGGAGGATTTATCTACCTGTAACATATTGATGTTGCCATTATTTAAATTTTCAACGTAAATGAAGACGTTCTTTGATTAGTGTAGCTTTTTAGTTAAAACTGCAAAAGTATTTCCTAAGCTAGCAAAAAAGGCCGACGAAACCCGGTCGTAAAGTACGCATAAATATTATATATTAATTCATATAGATTCCGTATATATTATTTCAGAGTTAATTTCCTATCGATTTTTATATATTATAAACTTACGATATAAAAAATAAGTGTCGACGATATGAGAAAGGACCACGTGTTTTAGAATAAGAACGAGGTTTTGGCCAATATTACACTAAGTAAAAATACACAGGACGTTGCAAAGATACACACCAACGTCCACTGACCGGGGAAGCCACACTTCAGCACGTATGTAATAAAGATATTCATCTAATTGAATTGTTGTTAATCGTTCACACCCACAAGGACTATATATTTACTTGTATGTCCCGTGGGCGGTTCTTTATTTAACCCTGCGTTAATTCAATGGGGTGTTTTGTCATTTGGATTTTTCTTACCGCTTATAATTCCTACTTGACAATTCATTTCTTTTCCTCTTTCCAAGAAGTCTCCTGACACGTAGTATGGCGCAATTGTGCTGCATGAAATTTATAATGGAGGTAGACGTCGCTTTGTCCTTCTGGGGTGTTATATTAACCTAGTTGATTAATGTATTTATGGTTTTATGATTTATATATTTTGCATTGTTCCGCTAAGAATAAGAAATATGTAGATATAAACACATATTATGTATCATTAAGATAATTTGTAATATTTAATATGGAATTAATATGTTTTGGTATTTCCCTTGTTATAAGTTTAAATAGAATTATTATTTTATTTACAATTTTATTACTTTTTCAGATGTTTAACTATCAGGTAAGCTACTGTCATATCTTAATTTTTTCCGTAGTTTTTTAATTTATTTCATTGTATTCTTTTATATAAATATCAACACGATACAAGTGATTCAAACCGTTCAAACAGGGACAGTAGTTATATCATGAACCACCAGATAAGTATATTTTAAAAATAATAATATAAATATTATTGTATTGGTGTGTAAAAATACTCCATGGGATTAACAATGCTCGGTGACTAACGCGGGGATAAACAGTGTTTGTTTTATACTTTTCATTTAAATATAACATATGTAATCGCTAAAAAAAATTTTTTGTAGAGAAAGTAAACTATCCAAATTGAGAATAATGACTTTGGAGAAATGAAACAATTTCTGTTTAGAAAAAACGTGTGTTTTTTATACATTTCTGGATATACTTAGATTATTTTTTCCGAGCAAATCAATCCTTAAATGATTTCGGATTAATAATATTAGAGCGATGATCTTAACGCATAAGTTCAGTGAAGGTCTCTAATGCAATACTTACTAATTCAATTGAAAATATTATAGACCCCTTCTATCAAATTATGGACATGAAAAGAGGAATATATTGAATAACAAAACAGCAACGAAAGATGGATGGAATTCGTATCAATTTTCGTTTAGACATATTACATAACTTATACACGTAACTATTTCCATTATAAAAATCCAGTAATATAACAGACACCATCTAATCTTACGCACTTTTTATTAAAATAAATCGTTTGATTTGATTATGCAACAGATATTTATCGTTTTTATAAGCCATGTCTAATATTTAAAAATCAATGTCACTTTTTCGCTTTATCGTATTTAATTGACTACGCTTTATACAAAAATAAAAAGAATTAAAGTAATCACTTGAATTACAGATGTAATTTGATTAGTTATATTTTTCTTGAATTAATGACACTTAATATTCTAAAATTGGCACAAGTTCAACAATAAAAACGATAAGTATTAATCCTTCCTGGTTCAACTATAGATTGCTGCAGCTTGGAATATAATGTTAATCGTATATGAGGTTGAAAAAGAGAAGTAGTATTAGAATAAAGTGTATTAATTTGGCTCGATGCCTCGGAGAGGATCCAACATTCTTCTCTCTGAGTTGATATGATAGTATCTATAAATATGGATATATAAAGATAGACAACTTAATATATGGATATTAATCTCTATCAAAATTAGCATGGATGCCATATTCTGCCCGGTCGTAAAATACGGTTAAATGTATTTGAATGTACACGGATTTTGTATTTAATATTATTTAGTATATTATCTATTGCTTCCTGTAGTGTATATAATATATAATAGAGAGTCTAAAGAACAGATTGCATTTTAATGTGATAGTAAAATTACTAATTAAAATACATGAAAAATGCTCGTTGTAATACAGATATATAATAAGAATGTTGGATCCTCTCCGCGACATCGAGCCAAATTAATACACTTTATTCTAATACTATTTCTCTTTTTCAACCTCATATACGATCAAAATGATGCTTTACCTAAAATATATGAATATATCAGTTACACCATTTATTACCGGGAAATGACTCCCACACACAATCTAACCTAAACTTCGAGCAGAGTACTACACGGCTACAATCACATATATATTGTAGCCGTGAAACATACAATATCAAAGAAATTATTCATAATAATTATTTAGGATATAAGCATAAATAAATGAGATCTAGAAATTTCTTGCCAAGGTTTGGTTTTAACATTTGATTGTATGGCGCCGTATACCAGATTATATTTCTTCTTCTATTTTTAATTATGTTATAGTTATTGGTGTTGGTTATATTTGATACCAATATTTCAGTATCCAGTATTTTTCGGACTGTGTCGTAGATATTGTTTGACCTGTTAAATACATTTTCATCGTTTGAGTTATTGCTGAGTGTACTTATGATCGAGTTGAAATCTG